>NW_028263379.1:30362759-30662759 GCF_051168715.1 Poecilia mexicana
CACAGCAGAGAGGTAATGATCCAGACACTCACCAACGGGGCCAAACCAGACACGGACACACAAGTCTATCACCACTGCAGGACTATCTATACCCTGGGAAAAAGGGAGGGAAAAGGAAAAAAATAGATAGAAGAGGTATAGGGAGAGAAAGACTTCCAGGCGTTTTGGCCAGTGGTTTGATGTTCAATTTCGGAGCACTTCTTTTTTTCTTTTTTTTTAACACATTTTACGAGAATAGGCTTCAGCTTTGATAGACCTTTTTATATACGTCTGCAGGACATACAGGGTGTGTGTGAAGTCAGTAGATACATGATAGTGTTTGCTATTTTCAAAATCGGTCCTTTAAAGTAAGTTCCACCCTTACAAAAGGAAGGAAACTCATACTACGCTAAGCTTAGCTAAACACCCTCCCCCCACACACACACACACGCACACTCACACACACGCACACAGAACCAATCTATTTTGTGAGCTGTATGAATATGGTAATGTATGTGTGGGTTACGGCCTTCATTCACTGGAATAGAGTAACAACAGCATCTATCAGCAAACATGGCTCGTAGCATCGCGACACACACACACACACACGCACCGTCCACACTAAAACGCTCGACCTCATATTAACACACACATACATCAGGGCTGAATAAATGGAGTTGACCACAATCTGCCCTCTGTCTAATGCTACCAAACAGAGTGAAATTTATTCATTCTCACAAGAGCAATGACACACAGACACACACGCACACACACACACACACGCACACACACACGCACACACACACACACGCACACACACACATTCAGCTTTGTTTTTCTAAACATGGTTGTTGAATAAAGAAGTAAAACATTAGGGAAAAAAGAAAAAGTAAGAACAAAACCATAATTTTACCCAACTTATGCAATGCACTGACGCCGGAGCGAGTTTCCAGACGGCTGGAGTTACTGAACGGCCACGGTGCAGGAAAACGTACTGCAGGTTTTTGTGATTTTGTCTATTTTTTCCAGGATTTCTTCAAAGTGAAAATACTGTTTGTGATCTTCAACATTTTGTCACTGAAACACTGAAGCCCTTTGTGGAAAATCACAGAAATAGCCCTGTGGGACCTTCTGTCTTGTTTCCATAGAGCAATACGCTACAATTCGCTGTAGTTTGGTTTATTATAGCATTTTATGGTCCGGTATATTCGGGTGAGTATTACCACCACCAACTGGACTCTATTGGGCAGACGAGATTAAACCCCAATGCCTAATGTTGCGTTGTAGTAGTGCGATGTCAAACGTAAGACCCTCATGTGTCTTGTGCTTGTTGCAATCAGTGATGTTTTTTGTCTCTCAGTCATTGGGTGGTGCTGTATGACGACAGTTGCTCCACCCTAACCGTGCTGCCTCTGTGCATATGACAAGGGTACCGTAACTTAGTTATATGGACATACATGAGTAGAGTAGCCAAAGATTGTACTCACAAGTAGCAATACTTCAAAGTATTTTTACTGAAGTATAAGTAAAAGGTAGCTGTCCAAGAAATTAGTCAAGAGTGAGAAAGTATTTGGTAAAAATGCAACTCAAGTACTGAGAAACTGACCAAAACAACAGTCGTTTAATATTTATGAAAGTAACTTTTACCAAAAAGGTAACAGAGTTAATGTAACTAGTTACTACTCAACTCTGCTAATGGGCCTACATCTGAAGTGGGCGTGGTTAGTTTGAGCCACTTTTACAATTGAAACAGGCAAAATGGTGTACCGAAATGCAGCGACCCGCGCCGTACCGCTCAGTGAAAACATGGCACCAGTGGCAAGGTGCCGATAGAAGATATAACATCTCCAAGGTGTTTTTCTTAGCTTGTTGGTTTTATTGACGTCATAGTCTGACTGCTATTAACTTGGCAGAAAAGATGAAAACTCAACATGTGAAAACAATCTAAGTGTTAAATCACACATACAGAAAAACTAAAGTTACAACAAAATGAAGCTTTTAACTGATTAAGTTTTTGGTTTTACTGTTTTTTGTCACGTGTTTCTGGTAAACAATTTTTTATTTCACGCAAAAACAACAACTACAAACTGTAATTTTTTAATAAATGATTTCAACCATTAAGGCAAAAAAAAAAAAAAAAAAAAAAAATTAACCCAAATAACTTACCCATCTTAAAACACTCCAACCAAAAGTTCCTGCTAAATGGAAACAAATACTATTTCACCCCCAGTCCTCTTTTTGGGGGCAATCTTGTACATTTCTGTTTTTGAAATGGGTAAAAGAGCGAAGGAAGGAGGGTAAAAATATGAAAGGTTTGTGTGTTGGAAATGGTTTTCAAGTGGCCTAGTCAAATTCCAGATTTCCAAATAAATTAATTTGCTATTCCGTTACCCTAATCAGACCATTCAGGTTTGAAAACCCACAACTGTCACTGAACAAAAAAAAAGAAAATAAAGAAAAAAGAAAAGAAAATCTGCAAAGAAGACCGGGCCAAAATTCCCTCACAGCAATTTAAAAGCTCATTGCCAGCTATGAACTCTTGATGGCAGCTGTTGCTGCCAACGATAGAAAAATGAAGCTTCGGGGGAAATTACTTTTTCTCATAGGGCAGGGCTGGTTTGGTTAGCTTTTCTCCTTTAATAAGTGAAATCATTATTTGAAAACTGCATTTTCTATTTCACCAGATTACCTTTTGACATTAAATTCGTTTGATGGTCTATAGCAGGGGTGCACAAGTCCGGGCCTCAAGGGAAACTTTCCTGGATCCATTAGATGCATCCTATTACCAACACACCTGAATCAAACGGTTTAATCCCCTCATCAGCAGGTCATTTGGCCCTGCTGAAGCCCGGTGAGGAGCTATTCGTTTGATTCTGGTGTGTTGGAGAAGGGGTGCATCTGAAGTCGCAACTGGGGCTGGGCAAATTTCCTGTGAATGAATGTTATAGTTCAGAAACTTCATCGTCCATTTCACTTCACATATACAGTCCCTCAACTTATTAAGGAAACTTTTAATTAATTTCCGATGCGAGCCGGCGTTTCAAGGGGCTTGAGTCCGATAAAAAAGTAAGTTGCGCGTCAGCCACAGAGCCAAAAGAGGAACAATACCCAATTTAAACTTGATTTTGACTACCAGTGCTTTAATAAAGACAGCCAGAATACATCTAGAGATAGTGAGGACTGGCTTGTGAACAGAATTTATTACATTTAAAGGCCATCTGTACCGTTTTACCACATTCAGTCCAGAAGGAAGCACAGCCAGCAAGAGAACTGAGTAAAAATGTCTGTACAAGTTGCTTCTGTAGAGGAAGACAAGACTCTCCGGTGTGTAAGGAAGGAAGTTGTGTATGATATTCAGTTCAGTACACCAAAAGAACATATTGATAAAAAAAAAAAAAAAACATAAACCCAGGATCATATGATTTATATTGAACTCGTCTCTCCTGAGAGGAGCTGCTATGTCGTCACTCCAACTGGGTATATTTTTAACCAGATCATAATAACGTAGTCATTATCTTGTCAGTTTTGTTTAGCTAAACAACAAGAGTGTGATTTGTCTCGCTAATCAGATTTGAGTTAATTCATTGTGCTTTAAGCCAGGTAACAAATACTGACACATTCTAGCAGTATGAGCAGAGCAATATGCAGAGAACAGATTAGAGGAAGATATTTACCTTTGATATTCTCTGATTTTATGATTTTATGTTATTTTATGTATAAAAACTCTCTCAGCCATGTCATCTTGTCCTTTCTGTTGCAGCCTTTTGCCCTGCCACTATGGACATTTGGTAAAACCGGTTTGCAAACGTAGTTGTAGACCTAGAACATTTTCACACTTTACCACTTCACTGCAAGATAATATTATGTATTTCATTGGTATTGTATGAAATGAAATAAAGCAAAATCAAGTCAAATTGCTGCAAAGTACGTACATATTAAGTTACAAATAGCATAAGCGACTTATTGCCAGTTAAACTGTAAACAAAAACATAGTAAAAACAAAATTGTAATAGTATAAATTCAAATAAACACAAACTTAAAACACAGGTTTAAACCTTTATAGCAAACCACATGAGCATGTCATGACAAACTGTGCTTGATTTAACCAACAAATTATGAACACTTTACAGAAAAACATCGGTATTAAACCCCACGGTGCAATAAACACGAGCTAGCATTGGGCTAATTAGCTGCTAACCACTAGCGTTTTTGGTTTTATATTTCAAACAGACAGAAAAGACAATCAAGAAAAAAATAAAAAATAAAATAGAATGAAACAAACTTAAGAAATAAAATGTAAAAAATTATTTTGCCCATATGACATGCAAATTTTATATTTTCTGTTCGAAAAGGAGCAGGTAGAAGATACAATATCTTATAACGCCCTGCCCCTTTCCTACTTGTCAATTTATAATCAATTAACTTTCAGAACATCAAAAAGAGACAACTTGTTTCCATTTTACATGATGTTTAACTATGTACAATTATATTATCCTCAATTGCATAATAGACTATTAAACAGTCATCTTATATATCATATTTTGAAATAAGCTCTGTTTTACCAGTTTTTAAACTGGTTTACATTTGTACTTTTTTTAACTCATCATTCAATCCATTCCAGACATTTACTCCACAGATAAACAAAAACTCTTCCTGGTTGTTCTAATATGTTGTTTTTTAAAATATCCTTCACCTCTTAAATTATAACCACCCTCTCTGTCACCAAACATTTCCTGTATATTGGGTGGAAGTTTCTGATTTCTGACCTTCAACATGAATTTTGAAGTTTTAAATATTACAAGGTCCCAGAATTTCAGTATATTTGATTTGATAAATAACTGGTTTGTGTGTTCCCAATATCCCACTTTATGTAGTATTCGGATAGATTTTTTTTGTAAGACGTATAATGTATGTATGTATGACATGAAGTCACTTCCGGTTCGCGGTCCAGTCACTTAAACCAACATAGGTAAACTGTAGAGCCCCCTAGTGGAATTTAAGGAGTGAATCCAACATTATTATTTTTTAAATATAGTCGGTTCTTATAGTAAAACACATTGTAGAATCACCTTTCACTACAATTAAAACTTCAGGGGTTTTGAAATGTCTCTACTAACTTTTTTTTACATGTTAGCCTACTTTTTAGAAAATAGCTCAAGCTCAGTCACATCGCAGCAATTTGTCATTAAA
Organism: Poecilia mexicana; assembly: GCF_051168715.1. Taxonomy (NCBI): domain Eukaryota; kingdom Metazoa; phylum Chordata; class Actinopteri; order Cyprinodontiformes; family Poeciliidae; genus Poecilia; species Poecilia mexicana. Next base: position 30,367,929 of record NW_028263379.1, read on the forward strand.
CAACTATTTCCAAGTCCTGGTACAGTTTTGGGGGTTATAAGGTCTGGGTCACGGGTATCAAACTCATTTTTAGTTTAGACCACAACAAGATTATGAATCTCCTCAAGCGGCCGAGTGTGGCAGAATGTATTGATAAAACAACCTCTTAAACTGTTTACATATCATAGGTGTTTGGTGTCCACCACTAAATCTTGTATTCAGGATGAAACGGTTCAGTTCTGGTCTCATCTGACCAGAGCTGTAAAGTGTTGAGTACTGCTCCTATATTCTGGTCTGGTGCATCTAATACTTCCATTTCAGAGCTTTAAAGCTGCCTGCGGGAAGACATTTAAAGTATATTGTAGCTATATTTTTCTGACTTCAATGTTTTTATACATGCAGATTCCACCTGAGGTGTGAGGTGATGAAACACAAATTTTATAACTTGAGCATAGACTTGAGATCTGCAGGACTTTGTGCTTCATCAAACCAAACAGAACATTTTATATTTGCTGAAAGGTGACCGTTCCATCTAAAAAAAAAAAAAAAAAAAAGAGAAATAAATAAGATTTTGTTGCATAACAGACTGGGACTTTCCTCCTCTGTAACCAAACTCTCAGAATGCCCTGGAACAGAGTGCGGCTATCATAAAGAGGAAGAAAATGTGATTTGATTGGTCACGGAGCAGGCCAGGGCTCAGCATCGTTTCCAGCTGAGTTATAGGATTGCCACAGGCCTCTTGACACCACCCGAGGAAAGTCATAAGGAAAGAAGCTTAGTGTATTACATTTTAAAGGTGTCTTTAAAACGTGGTTGCCTTTTAATCGGGTACACTAGCTTCCCTTCTCTATTTCTTGACCCATCAGCAAGCGGACAAATGAGCCGGTAATGATGATGAGGGAAGGAGGAGGAGTGGGAACCAGAGAAAATGTGGAAGATGTAATAGTATTCCTATTGCTTAATGAAAAGTAATGAGACCTATTTTCCTCAAGAACAGAACACATTGGCCTCCATATTTACCATAATAAATACTGGAGAGGTAGATTTGAATGGATGAAGTGACAAGGAAGAGGGTGAAACACTAGCAGATGGATGTGAAAGGAAAACAAATATTAAAGAAGTTAATGATTCTGACTCATCGTTCCTCATCATTCGCCGGCCCAAAGGTTAAGGGGAGACGGAGGGTTTATGAAAATACTGTTTGGAGCGATGCCTCTTCAATAAGTCACTGTCAAATTACACGTGGTACCTTGGTATAACCAACCTAATGAATTAGATTAGTGTAGTGGTGACTGATGAGTCGGATGAAACATGGAGGATGTTTGTGTTTGAGGAAATAAATGTTTCCCTTTAAATTATGCAACTACCACACAGAAAAATAGAAAAAATAACATTAAAGCTGCAGTATGCAACTTTCATAAAAAAAAATGTTAATTTATGTATGTATCATATAATACATGTCGTGACAGTATAATATGAAACATATAATTTGTGTAAAGATTGATCTCCTTCATCATTTCCCTGAAGAAATGCCATTTGAAGAAATGCACCACTCCCAACCAAAAGCAACCAATCAGAGTCTGGAGGAGGGACTTAGTGCTATCAATCAACTTTGTCTACCCACTTCTACTCACTGTTACTGGAAAACCCTTTGTTCTCGACAGTCTCTCCTATCAGGAAGAAGCTGTAGCGAAGCAAAGGGGAATAAGAAGGTGATTGACAGCGCTAAGACCTGCCTCCTATCTCTAATTGGTTGTTCCAACACATAATTTTTGTTTTTTGTTTTGTTTTGTTTTTTAAATAAAATTTACATCCCTCAGTTTAACAGACTAATGTTTGAGGCAATCTGCAACTCTGGTCAGACGTTTTTTGAAGCAAACAAGATCAAACAGCCAAAGATAACAATAATGGGTTTAAAAAAAAAAAAAAAAAAACATTAGGTGCACAAATATGACTTTAATTAGAGGGTCAGATGTTAAGAGGCATCTGTCATCTGTAAGCCAAATTGTGAGTCTATGCTCATTTTGAGCCACCATAATGGTAGTTGATCACCCATCAGTCCTAACACAACATCAAGAATAAACTTTCCAAAAGGTTACCGCTTTTCATGTCAGTTATTCAGTTGATTTTTGAAGCATTATTTACTAAAACAGTGTTTCATTTTCTCTTCTGCTTGTATTGTGAACTGGTTGTTTGAACACATAGAATCTGTGTTCTCAGTTAGCTTCTAAAGCTAATATGGTCTCAATCCTAACTCCTTGAACTAAACATTGGTTCTTAAACATACTTGTTTAACCAATTATGATGTTAATGCATTGCTTTTTTGTTGTTGTTTTCTATTGGTTGAAACTTTTTAGCTCATTTTCCTGGTAGTTTATTAGTTTCCTTTAGTCAGTCCATTTTTACTCATCACATTAGTTGAATGTTACTAGCCTGGCTAAAGAGCTTCTTGGCTAAAGTATTTTAACAGGAGGTTGAATTATCATGTGAATAAATTCTTGTAATTTGGAGATAATTTGTTTATTCTGTATGTATGTGCAGCACTTGCAGTTTGAATTCACTCCATCTATTGTTCTGTAATACCAAACTTCATTCACATTATACACAAAACTGTCACACTAATCTACATGTTCTTTGGCTAATCATTCTTAATATTCAGGTGAGGCCCTAAATGTGTAATTTTGATTAAAATGATTAAGTTTATTAATATTTCCCCTCACACTTAATAGTTATTCATAGCTAGACCAAAAATATTACTGCGAGATGAATAACTCTGAACCAAAGTGAAATAAATATCCTTATTCTCTACTTCGTGTTTATTCGTTTCGCCATTTTCGCCACATTTGTTCTCGGCTTAATCAGCGCACTGTGTTGGTGCAACAGCAGCCCACTTTTTTCCCCCCTTGTTGATCATTAAAATCCAATCTAATCTGGCTGGGCTGGCCGGTTCATAAGCACAGGAGGGATGATGTATTTTATGTTTATGGAGATAACGACTTTTTTTTTTTTTATTATTGCTTGTTGATGTCCCCTGGTGCTTTATCTCTGGGGTAATGAAATGTCCCGAGCGGCTTTATCATGATGAGATGTAATGTGTTTAAAGTAGCAGAAAAAGGTGGTGTGACTGTGTTCATTTCAATAAGGAGAGGAGGATAAATCCTCTTTATTTTTTTTGGTCAAAAACACAGTCCATTGGACTGTGCCTATAAATATATATTATATATGTAACGTTTAAATATATAATATTTAATATCTCAATAGTTTTTTAACCAACTTTACTAGAGGCATAACAATAAGTCTAGTTAATAAGGTACATGAGACCAACATGAGATAAAACTGATGCTATACTTGGATACAGGATTGTTTATTTAAAAAAATAAAGATGCAAAGCTACATCATTTTAATTCACCTTTTAATCACACAGGAAATTAATATTGGGGTTTTTGGCCTCAACTCAATTACATTTGATCCTACGGCAAACAAACAAAAAAAAAAAGTGTTTGTGTGTGTGTTTTTCAGAAATAAAACCAAGGCGGTGAACATTCGATCTGCTGCATGCAGACTTGGCTGTAAGTGCTGTGGGGAGATAAACATGCAGCAGAACCCATTGCTCCTTATTATCTGTGTTTCAGCTGACCATAGTTGTCCAATTTGAGATTTCAAGAAGAAATTTGCTTAAGCGAATGAGGTCAATTTTGAAAAAAACTCCAGTTTTCTGATAAAAAGTTTTGGCACGAGGATGAGTTTTTTTTGCATCAGACGAGTCACATGAGCAACAACTGGATATTGTCACTGGCGCAAACCACAAAGAAGAAGATGACAGGAAGTAGTTGGAGGATGATGGCGCAGCATGTTTTTATTTTAATGACTTATAGTGTGAACAAACGTATTCGCAGGTGATTTTAATCACGTTTCTTACTTACTGGAAACACTGCAATTGCGAAATTGTGTTTTTTCGACATTAGAGGACAAATCTGTCATGGATACAGAGCTACTGAAAAGACCAAGAAGGAACTAAACCTTCAAGTCAGAGTCTCCAAAAGTCCCCAATAAGACCAGCAAATGTCACGAGATTAGCTGTTTACATTAAAGTCACCAGAAATATCTGAATAATCGCAAAAAAACTCACAACAAAGTCAATAAGCTGCCAAAATTACCACAGCATATGTTTGAACAAAGCAACTATGCAAACTGTCAAAAATAATGTCACATAGAAAGTAAATAAAAAAGGCTTGTACCTTTCTCAATACATTAATTTCAACATTTTTAGTGACATTCTATGCAGATGACGAAATAGTAAGAGTAAAAAAGTTCTAGTGCAAAAAATAAGAAAAAAACTAAGCTTTGAAACACAATAAAACTTTCTTCATGATGAACCTTTCTTTGCTTTCAAATAAACTTTCAACATTGAGATCCAAAAATATATATTGGCAACAAAAACATGGTCAATTTTTACAGCACCAGCCAGATGAATGAGGTTATTTATATATTCTATCCTAAGTCCAGATCATTGTTTGCTCTAATTTGCTCACACTACCATTTTTTTTTTTTTTTTTTTTTTTTTTAGAAATACTCAGACTGCTTTTTCTGTCATATAAGAATTACTGTCCATAAGCAATGGAAGAAATTAGTAGTTAAAATGTTATCTTAAAAAAATATAGCGAGATCAGTGATTCGGTCCTTTTGAGAGAAAAAAAACAATGAAATTGATGTTTTGAGATACAGTATTTAAATAAATATCTCCCTAGAGTTGAAACTTTTACAGCTTTACAGTAAAATTAATAAAATTAATTTTGAAAGAACATTATACCACAACTGAAAGAGAACATACTAAAAGCTCTAAAAAAATAATAAAAAAACCAACATTGTTCTGTGTCAAATTGCATCTTCATCTTGCATTTATATATACCCTCACACACTCACGCACACGCACACACACACACACACACACACACACACACACACACACACACACACACACACACACACACCTTCTGCTCCATCCATTTGTCACCGTGCCGATGGAGCGTGCTGCAGAGTCACTCCTGCATTTGTCAGTTCTCCGGCCTGTAACGCACACACCCACGCGCCGTAGTCCCCTCTGCTTTCCTCCTGCCTGTCATTAATAAAGAGAAGTAGCAGCACACCTGTTCAATGACAGGACCCTACAGAGGGGGGGGAGGTGGGACGGCAAGCAAAGGTGCGACTGCATTTTATAGGAAGTGAAAAGAGATGTACTGCTACTGAAAGAAATACAGAGTGAAAACGTAGAGTGTAAAAAAGAAGGGAAAAGAAAAGAAGAAACTTTCTGGAGTTGTCTGTAGATTTCAGAGAGTTAGGATTTGTGGAGAGTGGTATTCTGAGCTGCAGCTCTGAGTTTTCAAATCTAATTTGAAAAAGAAACAAAATGCTAAAAGCTGCTCAGCTATGTAAACATTAACTGCATTACTGTGTGTGTGTGTGTGTGTGTGTGTGTGTGTGTGTGTGTGTGTGTGTGTGTGTGTGTGTGTGTGTGTGTGTGTGTGTGTGTGTGCCAGTGATGAAGTCGGTCTCTTTTTATTATTGCATTGAACATTTCATTGTAGCCCTTCAAAGAACTGCAGATTCAGATTAGCTCATGCTATAACCCAGTTCAGCCTCACATGGTGACATTTATGTTGAGCCGTACATTGTCCCTTTTTAAACAAAGTTTTTTTTTCCTCATATTTGAACCAAGCCTATGATTCCTATGGAGGCCCTAAAGGGACATTCAAAGAAAAAAAAACTTTTTAGTGTGAGACAATGCATGTTGTGCACAAGACAGTTTATTTTTCTATTTTTTTTTTTTTCCTTCAAGGTCCCTTTCAGGCTGCCATAGATTCCAGACGGAGAGAAAAACGTCTTATATTTTCTTATGATTTTAAATGAGTTTCATCCATATCAGCCACCTAACTATAAGACAGTTTGGTTTTGTCCTTTTGTGTTCTTTGGATGGGCTATACTGAAACGAATGTTGTTGTGCTTCTGTATGGCAACAAAGTCTGATTCTGCTGTAAAACTACAAAATATAAGAAATCCCACTGACACGTCAAATGATCAGATCAAATTACCACTGTGAACTGATGAGAAACGTCAAGAAATATTAGCTGCGTCTTCATCATTTCGCCGCATCACAGAAACTTTCATCCCCGCACCGTGGGGGGTTTCACTTCTGTTAGACACGGTGTCATGTTCAAAGTAACAATCACAAGACGGTGAAGTTTAAATCCTGTGAATGCAGGTTTGACTACAGATTCATTCTACTGTCAGAGAGATAATCTGAACAATCAGCTAAAATGGAAGCAGATAAAGTACAAATTTGACTGAGGATGAGAGACCAGTCAGACACAAAGGACCCAAAAGAAACGAAAAAATAAAAAACCTAAAACCAAGCCGTTGTAGTACAGCAGATTGTTTCATCACAAATGGTTTTGCTCCCGTTTCTACCACTCAGCTCTTCTTTCAGGCTCCTACAATCTCTTTCATCCCACCTTCACCTGCCTCCATGCACGTCCTCTTCCTCCCTAACCGTTGTTCTGCTGAATATTTTAAATGAACCACAGTGGAATTGCACAGTTCCACAATAAAAAAAAAGTGCTGAACAGCAGAAGAAACAGGCTATGATCAACTCTTAATTTGATGCAAACTTACAGCACTTGTCAGCTGTCAATGCTGCTTAAAGCACATTCAATCAAACTCTCAAGGGAAGGCCAGCAAATTCCTAAAAGTATAGTCTAACTTACCAGACAGGGAAGGCAATGCGAAGCAGCAATCTGTAAAAAGGGCATTTTCTGGGTTTTGCATATTCATTTGGATAAATGTGCAAAGGGATGCAACCTGAGTTGTTTTTGGTGTGTGACGATGCAGGGCTTTGCAAAAGTAAAGCGAAACGTCCTCAAACGTTTTCAGATTTCACTGCATCTCAGCAACAAACAGTGGATTTTATTGATATTTCATATGTGGCAGACCAAAGCTATGTAGAGGATTAATAAGACATGGAAGGTTAAAATGAGGTATAATCGGGTTTTATTTGTACTTGTTTTAATTACATAAAATGTTCAGATTTTTGTAACCACTACGATTATTTAAAGGGGTAGTTTTATCTGTTCTCCAGCCACACAGTGCCATTAACAGCTATGTTAACTTCAGTTGTTATACAAAAAATGCTACATATATCAAATATGATTTAAAAGAAATTTGACTTCATAATTCAAAACCTTGAAATTAGGCTTCTGTCTCTTTAAGAAGCTCCTGCTCTTTCTGAAACTCCGTCTTCAGGAAGTCAACAGAACATGGCTCCTCCATTAACCCTTTAACGTTTTACAAACATGTTTGTTAACTGTTGTGAGAAGGAGATGCGTTTTGAAGGCGGGGGTAGGTCCGAGGTGTTTTGCACAGCTGAATGGTTGCCACGGGAGATTAAAGAATTTCCCAAAAATGCATTAAAGAGTCAAAGCAACACCCCAGGCATGTTTTTGATAAGGGAATAACTTCATAACATGATGTAAAGCTCAAAAAGGTAGATTTTACATAATACTTATCCTTTAAGGTCAGTACCCTCTCCTCGTTTTCTTCTTTGGTGGTTTTGTTCTGTTAAATTGTTTCATAGCACTAATTCAGGTGCTTAATTTGGAAAAACCATTTCCTCCCACAATTACGAGAGAAAGCTAAAAACAACCACATTGAGTTTTTCAGTCTGATTTAGAATGTTTGCAAGTAGCACCCCTGCAGAAATCCGGACTATGCACTCTGAAGTGTTGTCTAAAGGTTAGGATTCAGGTTAAATGGCATCAAAAGCTGCTACATAAGTGAAGCTATTTAGACAGGAACAGGTATGCACACACAACATGGATACCTAGAAACAACCAAAACCTGGCAGACCTCAGCCAGGAGTGGGATTACTCTGCCAATCCCTCTGAAGTCTGGGCTTACTGGAAGGGGAAAGCGTGCCCCCTAACCTGGCAACCTTCCGGTCACCTTGACAACCCGCTGCTACGCCCACGGTTACTCCTCATACACAAACACACTGCTGACGATCTATTTATATTCTGTTCCTTCATAGGGAAAAATGAAGTATCTAAAGTTTTACATGAAATTCATTGTAACTACCAGCGGCTGGTTTCAGTTTTTAAGACAAAGTGTAGTTTCCCCATCAAATTTCAAAGTATAAAATAATTTTAAAATAAAGAATAGAGAGACATTAGTTTAAAGACTCTTCTCTCCATTACATTTCCCTGAATGTAAGAATCTGACTTTTCTGAAAACATAAATTGCTCAAAAATGAGGAGTGATTTCCAGATTAATTATCTGTAATAGATATAATGGGCGCTGAGAACAGCTGTACCTGCTGTACCTGCTGTACCTGCTGTGCCTCGTTTAGATGGGGTTTTCTCGAGATTATGAGTCGATTTTTTGATATTCACAAAAAGATTTTTTTCTCCCACACGAACTGTCTAAAAAAAATAAAATAAATAACTACAGTTCGTTAGTTATTTATTAATAAATAAATAACTATAATTATAATTGTAATTATAAATAACTACAGTTCGTTAAAGTGACAATAATAATTCTTTTTATTTTCTTCAACAGGGGAATTATACGTCCACTGCTACAATGACGTGGTGGTGCAGCCATGGCTCTGGAAGCTAATAAATCTTGGGGGAAAAAACAAAACAAAACACAGAGACGCCTCTTCATTTTCAGGTCTCATTACAGCAGCAGCTTTCTGGTTGTCTGCGGATCAGTTGAATAACCTATTGTAATATATGAACCACTAGAGTCAGCTAATTTAACTTTTCATATCAGTTAATCGATTGCCAAATTGTGAGCGCTAAACTCTCACCAGTGATAGATTCTGTTTTGAGCTCGTCTCCTCGTCACGTCTCTTCTCTCCAGTGTCTTCCCTCGGCGGCCCGCTCGGCTAATTTATCCCACGGTTAGATAAGAAAAAAAAAAAAAAAAGCTTCGCCCTACACCATAAATAGCTCTCATGCTGTCACAACATTGTTCTTATGTGAGGTGCAGCGTAAAGCCGTCGTCGGTCGTTAATGAGATGCAGGGAATCGACAGCGCAAATGTTTAATAGCTCGCGCTCGTTACGAGCCACGCTCGTTTGTCCACACAAACACTTGATGCAATTAATATGACAAGTGATTCAATTAAAAGAGCTCGGTGAGGAAGGCAACGCAGTGGGAAAAAACAGGGCTTTATAATATGCACAAGAAACATTGAGGGTAGTTGAATATTAAAATACTTAAAGAAATATTGTTAGAAATGTGACTTCTTTTTTTTTTTTGCTATAATATCTGCCATGTTTCAAAAGCTGTTAAAATCATATAATTTCCTGTTGATTTGGCAATTTATTCTGCTCTACATGTTTTCAGAAATAAGTTACAAATTTAAAAAGTCTTCAGTAAATCATGATTTAAATAATTAAATCAAGTATTAAAACAAAAAAAAAAATGTTTGAAGCAAGAAAAAAAGTGTATATAAGCCTAGAAAAATATTGCTAGAAATATGAACATGACTAATATAGTTTCAGAAATAGGCTAACAAAATTTTTTTTAAGAGTCATGACTTCAACATTTTTATATGACCTATAATTGGTTATTCTTGTTGAGAAAATAAAGGCTTATTGCGACCCCCCCTTTCCAAAAAAAGAAAACATGTCTTCTATCAGAGGCTGCTTCAAATTCCCTGTAACGCAGTCTGTCATTGGATCAACTCCAAACCTTCGCTTACAACAGCTAAATAAAGGAATTAAAATAGAAAAGTTAAACCACCAAAAACAAAACTTTTATGAGTTTATTCTATCACTGCCAGCAGTTTTTATCTCCTGGGTCATTTACCTCCTCTTCTGTTTTGAACTCCAACGATGCCACTTCAGTTTTGTCACAATTAAAACAAAACATTTCATACTCTTGCTATTTTTTTCATCCGTTTCTATGGCTTCTGGATATAAAAGACTTTGACAATTGAAGACTTAAGGTAATTCTCTATAGGCTATTGATAGAAGGAAATGTGCTGTGAACTGAGCATTCAGCAGTTTAGAGTTCATCTGGGTTGATGATCTGGCAACTTTATTGTTGCTCTAACATCTTAAAACAAAAAGATGGAGATAAAATGACAAAAACAATCAATCAATCAATCAATCAATATATGCTAGGATTTTCCTCCATTGTTTTTATTTTAAACAACCTGCCTTACAATACCTGGTATTAACAAACTGTCTATTCCTGGTATGTCCGTATTTTCTACCTGGTAATATGAGCTTTAAAATCCAGAAATGTTACATTGGGCCACACAATATACACTGAAAAGACAGAAATAAATTTCAAAGTGGCACTTTTTTTGTTCAGCAGAAAAAGTGCAGGTGTTTTAACACCCCCCAGTGTCTATCTGTACATATCTCTACTTTAAATTTATTGAAAACGTTGGAATTCATAGCTTAAGACACCAACAAGGATTGGAAACATATTAATGAATAAAAGATTTAAGTAAATGAAATGAATTTGTTTACAGTTTATTTTTTCTATTTTTTTTTTCTAAAGTCAGGCAGAAGCACTTAGCCAGTCACACTCTCAAACACCAACACATTCATCCAACGCAAAAACGATGAGGAACTGGAGAAGTGCCTTGCAAAGGGATCAAACCCAAAACTTTCAGATTTCACAGGATAACCACTCTCCTCACAGCTGACCCTTTCCCCCCAAAAAACTGAAAAAAACTAATTTTACAAAAGAGAATATGCCTGTCATAACAAAAAAAAAATTAAAAATCCTCCATGTTGACTTTTAACAACTACAAATCAACTTTAAAGCAGCAGTAAGTGATTTCTTTTCTCATTGTTCATGTTTTGGGTTTCTGGATCTTAATTGAATTATGCATGGAGTGCGTCTCCACGCGGCTCCATGTGCTCGTCTGCACCTGTTCCTCCTCCTTCATGAACAGGAAGTAGTGGCCTAATTACTCCAGAATCCCAGAGGATGTTCAGACCAGTTTACACTCATCACAATAAATTACAGTCACCTCCCTCTCTGCTGCCACATCCACTCCTTCCCTTCGTCTCTCTCTCTCTCTCTCTCTCTCTTTTATTACAGCGCCGTTATCCTTTGAAACATTTCGCCTCTCTCAAGTCAGTCAGGCTGTTTGCACACATGGAGTTATGGACGCATCTTTAACCTGGTTAACTTTTATGTTCTGTTTTAATAGTTTTGTGTTTTTCATTGTAGTTTAGTTTGATTTTTTGTTTGTTTGTCTAATTCAGTTGGTTTTAGTTAATTTTTAGAGTGTGTTTTCTAGGTTTTATTAGTTAAATATTGTTTACTTTTAGCTTAGTATTTATTAGTTACAGTATAGTTTTAGTTTTGTCATACTTTGGTTCATTTTTATGTACAGAATTCAAAAGGCGATTTTGTTTTCACACCGATCGGGTGATGAATACGTAACAAATGATACAATTTTCAATTGATTCCTTTGTTGTTGAACAACCAACCGACTCTGACATTTTTATCCCAACTCTTGTTGCCGCCATTTTGTGAACCAATGCAAATGCCCCCATGACGAGTCCTGTAATCTGCCGACAGCCGATATAAACTGCTTTTGTGGGGGATTTATCTGTCTCACTCTGTCATTTATGAACACATTAGGGCAGAAGTGTCCAAACTTTTTGTCTCGTCAGCTCAAAAGAACACGCAGGCCAGAAAAATATCATTTTTAAAAAACTAAATTCACCAAAACGGCAATTTTTTTTAACCTACTCAACAATAAATTGACCATGAAGTACTTTAGTTAAACAAATAATCAGATTATTTGTTTTTATTGCACATCTAAAACTTCAAATGTGTTTTTTTCCCCTTGTTAAATGAAAAGCCTCCAGTTTGCTTAATATTTCAGACTCACTTGAAGAAAACTGCAAAAACATTTTGTCTGTACTCAGCAATAAAAACATGATCTAGGTCAGTCTTCATTTGAAAAATACTTGCTGTGTGTAGTACAGCAATTAAAAGCAGATTTGGCTGCACCAAGGTGAACTTTAGAGTACAGTAGGAGTAGAAGTGGTACTGGTTACCATGACAACAGAAGGAAGCCAGAAAACTCGGAAAAGATGATCACTCTGTGGTGGATCCAACGATTTAATAAGTAAATTTTTATATCTAAAAGTTGCAGTTTTGACCTAATTTATTGAACTGTGAATTTTTAAATTGTGGTCGGGGCACCTGCCAAAAAAATGTTAATAAAAAATGTAAAAAACTGCTCCCGGGCCTGACTGTGAAGATCTGAAGAGCTCTAGGTTGATGAGGACTTCTGTGTTACTTTAACCAAACATTGACAGGATCATCACCTTGTCACTGACAAGTTAAAAACAATCAAATCTCCTGCTGAGTTGGAGGCAGGGGGTCGAAACAGGAGTTGCCGGAGCGTCAACGTCGCCCCGGGTGAGCGTCTAATTCTGTGCAAGTATTTCCAAAAGAAAACCAGTAGGAAGGCGAACAGAATTTAACAGCTTCCATCTTGTGAATAACATGGTCCTGAATCAAACCGTGGAAAACTTGCAGATCAGTCATTGTGACTAAAGATAAATGCACAGATGAGTTTCTCTAGATTCTGCAGGGACATTAGTCCTTTAACCACGGAGGTTTTCTTCAGGTGATAGAAGGCTGACTTTGTAACGTCTCTATGTGGCTCTGAATGTTCAGTCCATCTCCACACCCAGATTTCACTGAGTGGCTTGGGAAACAAAATACCTGACAGACCTGCTGTCGATGACGTTGAAACAGCCACAGCTTAGTGGTCCAGGCCAATTCTGATTCTCTGGTCTTTACACTGCCTCGTTTTCCAAGGTGCATTTACTCAGACTGGATTAAAAAAAATGGTCCAAATCCTAGTACGAGTTTCACACAGGAAGTTCTGTGGCAACGTACTCCCGTACACCTCCAGCTCACGGAAGGTAAAGTGGTTCGAGAGAGAGAGAGAGAGAGAGAGAGAGAGAGAGAGAGAAGGTTGGGAAGCTCTGTAAATGTTCGCATGATATAACTGACAGATTATCTCCAGAGAGACAGAAAAAAAATAAATCCCTGGTTTATATCACAATTATCCCGAGGTCCCAAAATGCATTAAAACCTCCAATTACTTTCAGTTCATCCAGTAGCGTTGCACACCTTCTAGCTCGTCTGTTTAAGGCTGTCAATCTACCAAACACACAGAGTGACCAGACAGCTGAGGAGGCTTACATTACTGTGCGTCACACTGGTCAGAAATAGCCTTGTTATAATGGCCCAGTGAATCACGATTGAACGCCCAACACACTGCCGATTACCGGACAGAAAAGTGTCACACGGTGTCCAGCCTCAGGATGAGGCGAGAAACACAAGATGGAGAGAAATAATAATAAAAAAAACTGAGGAGCAAATGAAGATGGAGGGGCTTTATGACTATTCAAGCAAAGTGGGAGGAAAGCGGAGATGATGGACAGGGGTGTTTCCACAGAAAGACAGATGAGAAGACAGAAAAGAGTGACGGGAGGAAAGACGGAGTAAGCAAGAGGAGAGAAGAGTGATAAGGAGCAAGAGAGACAGCTTGTCTTATCGGTGAGCTGTGAAAAGTTGCAAGTTGTCCAAGGACATTTATACTCCCAAACATTCCCAAAAAAAGAGAAATGGAAGCACTTTTAAATAAGCTCTCACAATGTGCAACTCACTTAAAGGGGCAGGATTGTGTTTTCCAAGCACAGAGTGCCAGTTTATAGCTTAGTCAAGTGACAATTTTAACTTTAGTTGTTTTTTCAAATTATATATATATATATATATATATATATATATATATATATATATATATATATATATATATATATATATATATATATATATATATATGATTTGAAGGAAATTTTACTTTGTAATTCAATGCCTTGAAATTGAGCCTCTGTCTCTTTAAGAAGCTCCTGCTCTTTCTGAATCTCCGCCTTCAGGAAGTCATCACAACATGGCTCCTCTATTAACCTTTGAGAAAATGTTTATACCAGCGTTGCTCTGAGAAGTAGCTCCAACTGTACTGCTTTATCTTTCTTTAGCACAAAAGGTGAGAACATTTATGCTACGTTGATTATTTCTTGGCTGTAAGAAATATTTTCTGTATTTTCTGTAGGGAAAATATATGAGTCCAATATGGTGGATGAACCCATTAAAATCTCTCCAAACTAAACAATCACAACTTTCTTTACTTGTTGTGCCAGGTTTATATAATCTGGCTTATAGGTACTAAAATAATACATCCAGGTAGGAAAAAAAAACAAAAAAAACGGTTCTTTTCATTTAATGCTACAACGATGCTTTTAGTCAGTACATTGCTGATGGTGAGGCCCTATATAAATAATCCTCTTGAACTCCATTTCTCTCTCCAAATGAGACAGAGGTTCAATCAGAATCCTGCAGCTCAGAAGCTGAAAACATGTTACTGTGAAATGAAGTGGAGAAAAAACAATATTCTGACACTATTTCAATTTTATACACATAATGTTGCATGTTATTGTTTACAACCAGGAATTCCATGCATGCTAACAACTCTGGAGGGCAAAAAAAAAGATTCTTTTACTTGCCATCCGAAGCTGCGCTGCCGCGGCAGAACAACTCTGTCAACTAAATGAAACCTGGATGTGTTATTAATGTAGTGCAGTGCGCCACAGCAAAGGGAGAAAATAACGCAGAAAAAATGTTGAAGAATAACTCAAAGCAACTCATATTCTTTTTTCTCGCTTTGTGTCGGCTTTACGCTACGCATAGATCCGTTGCCATAGCAACTACCTGACAACAGCTCCACTAGTGTGTCAGGATTCAACACCAAAAATCACACAAACATTTCCTGCAAAAAGAACAACATCCAGTTCGTAACAGTTTTACGTTTTCAGCCTTGATGTTTATTTTGCGATAATCAAATGATCGTCTGAACACAGCGGTGGTCGATTAGCGAATTTAAACACCTGCTGCTGATGATCTGTCAGAGAGTTACTGTGTAGGTCTTTTTTTTTTTAACTGAACCGAAACACACTGAATTCCACAGCACATATACATGTTAATTTGTCAAAGTCAAGCTAGCATAACTGACCTACTTCCCTCTCCCTCGCTATTTTTTGTTATTAAAACTGTTTACTGATCTTGTTATCTAGTTGTCATAGTGTAGGTAATTAGTAGCAAAGCACTCCATTCCTTTTTTTTATTTAAGATTTAGCCCTTTATGTTTACAACTTGACAGCTAAAACCAATGGTAATGACTGGTTTTAGCAGTTTTTTGCCCCCTAGCAGCGAGCTGGAGGCGGGATATCGCATATGTGACGTCACATTGCAACATCACTATATAAAACACTATTCCTATGATATATTGCTACTCAACATATTGCTTTACATTTACCAAATTGCCAACAGTTTAAGTTGTCTATATGGAAAGTACAAAAAAACGACTCAAAGAAATCAACTTCGGCCCTGTTCTTAAATTAAATCTGTATCTTGTCTTTGCCCTGTGTTTTTGTCTAGAGTCCAAATACACCAGTAGCAACAAAATGTTGATTACAGAATCTCTGGAGCATCGAATGATCTTTAACCAACTTTGGTTTTCAACTTTTCCCGTTGTGAGACTTCATGCCGGCTCCATCATGTTCTGCACCGCAGTACATCAGCGAACAAACTTATGAGTTTCTCCTGACAGCCTCCAGCTCCTGTATAAGAAAGATACTTTGAATTCTGTTACTTCTACTTTGTCAGGCAAGTAAAAATAGGGGGCGAGAAAGTAATTGTCAGTGACGAAGAAAAAAAAAAATGCAGTGGTAAGAGAGTCGTGAAGCTGAAGAGATGTATCGAGAGAATGAGAGAGTGAGCGAGAAGCTCCCTCTAGTTCTGAAGGACGGAGGGAAAGTTGCCAACGCTGCACTTCCAATCAGATAAGAAAAGACGCAGTCATCAAGGTTTAGGCCCAATGCATGTGTGCGCATTCACGAGCGGCAAAAAACGGGGGCTGCAAGTGTAAAAGTAGTGTAAGCGTGGGGCGGGATGGCACCGTGTGAGGGAGGTGTCACTCTGCGCACATACAGATAACTCCCCAAGAGAGAATGTGCATGTGTGCGTGTGTGTGTGTGTGTGTGTGTGTGTGTGTGCAGCCAGCGGTTTGAGACAGAAGCTGTCGAATTACGCGCAGCGGGCGTATTTTGAAATATTTATAAATGAGGAAGATTAGATCAGCAGCAGAAGAAGAACAGAATCGGCAGTGAAAATCAGGGAGGACTCCGGGGAATTCCAGCAAATTCTACTTCCTGCTGGATGCGGGAAAAAGTCATGTGAATTTGTTTCCAATGTGAGGAGAATAAGAGCAGCAAGTCAACTCAGATCAAAACATTAGAGCGTAAACTGTTAAAAATGTTGTCAGTGGTGAGCACCGGTAACTAAAAGCACTAATCATAAACATTAGCAACTGCTAAAGTGCTACACCAGCATGATATTTAGTGGAAGGTAATGCTTGACTTTTTTGAGTTTTATATCATGTTATAATGTAATTCCCTAGTAATTCCCTAATCAAAAACATACCTGGAGTGTTGCTTTGATTCTTTCATGCATCTTTGAGAAATCCTTTAATCTCCATGACAACCATTCAGCTGTGCAAAACCCCTGAACAAACATAGCGCTGCCTTTGAGGATGAATTTCCTCCTCTGAGCTGCAGTTTCCAACATTCCGAGCTTTTGCCTCACAGAGCATCCCTCCCTCACTCTGCTCCTTCAGACTAGCCAGCAGCAATTAGCAAACATATGCTGGAACTGTGCAGCTGCTGAGCTCATTACAGGAGCTACTTCTCAGAGTAAAACTGTTACTAAAGCGTTAATAGAGGAACAATGTTGTGATGACTTCCTGAAAGCAGAGTTTCAGAAAGGGCAGGAGTTTTTAAAGAGACAGAGGCCAAATTTCAAAGTGTTAAATTAGAAAGTTGAGTTTCTTGTAAGCCATGTTCGATATTTACAGCATTTTAAAAACTTCTGGAGGTAACATAGTTACTTGGTTGTGCTACAAAATAGCACTATGTGCATGGAAATGACATAAAACTGCCCCTTTAACTCCGGCTTCAAGTTTTCACCAGGAAGGCATCTTTAGACTCAGTTTTGTGTTTGTCAAATATTCCCAGAAGTATTTCGGGGTTATTTCAGAGCTGCTCAGCAGAGAAATAGAGACGTTCGACTCAGACAGGATACGTGTGTTAAAGTATTTGTGTGTCAGAGGGAGGGGCCCCTAACCGTCTCAACAGCAGAGTGGACGTAGCCGAGCTGAACGGAGCCAAACCCTGTGGCGCGGCCCACGGGACGGGTTCTGCACACGCACATTGCATGTAGAAGAACTGGCCTCCCGTATGGGACCTGAGTCCGCCTCGTACATCCATCTCAACTGACACCTCCTCCCTGGCGGACGGCAGCGTGTGCGTGTACGCGTGTGCTGAAATCACGAGGTGGGAAATCCCGTTGTGAGGCGAGAATACACGGTGTGTGTGTGTGTGTGTGTGTGTGTGTGTGTGTGTGTGTGTGTGTGTGTGTGTTGGTGTGTGTGTGTCAGTGGGTAGGAATCAGGCAGCAGGCAAATCTGGGGTCAAAATCTAAGTTGACTTTATTAAAAGTCTTGTACTTTGGCAGCGCCTCATTTCCTCCCTCCTGCAGAGCAGGTGGACTGGAGGACATGAGGGAGCTGGGACCAGCTGCTGTCTATCAAATGCAGATTAATCAGTTTAGGGCGAACATGTGGAGAAAAGCTGCAGTTACAGACTCCTGTTTAGCTCGTTTTAGCATTGTTTATGGTAAATAGAAATGTAAAAAGCAGTGTGTCGCAGCCAGCAGGATCTCAAAAGGAGCAGCAAAAGCAAGTGAGATGGATTAGCAGTGCTTGCTAACAACTAACTGTGACATCCAGGATGTGTTGCTGTGGAATATCGTCTCTGATTCCCAGATACTGAGCTGTTAGCATGTCATGACATGTCATGGAAATATGAGACTGCTACAGGATGAGCAAGGTTTAGCTAGTTATAATTCAAAATATTTGAAATTCCTGAGTTTGATGAAGACCATAATGATGATTCAACAAGTCGGTATAATAGTTCAAACAGTTTAGTGTTAGAAAAATCAGATTCAGACCCATTTTTAAAGAAAACTTCAATTTTTAACCCAAAATCAGGAAACGGGAACTTCGAAATGTATATATTTCTATAAAATTTTCATTCTATTTAATATTTTTTATTAATTTTTCACTCATTGCCTCGTTCTTTGTGAGCAGGAAGCCTGGAAACGTTTTTGTTTCTATACAGGGGTTCTGCGTAGACTTACAGTGGAGTCAGTATCTTCTTTAAGCAGAAAAGTCCAAATTTCATAACAGTAATAATACATCAAATTTTTATTTTGCGTTTCTGGACACTACAAGAGAAAAATACACACACACACACACACACACACACACACGCACACACACACGCATACACACACACATATATATATGTGTTTGTGTGCGTGTGTGTACATATTTTAAATACAAAAATTTACCCTTTTAAAACAGGAATATGCTCACACTTTACCAGAGCAAACGGCTGGACAAATCTGTACCAAAACCCAAAGGGATTTATTCTATCACCTCATAATCTCATTTTTTATAGCACTTTATGTACATCCAGTTTATTAAACTTTTCATGTTACATCAGTATTAGGTGTATCTTTTCTATAGAAATCCATAAAAGGACTTCTGAGATGGTCCGTGACGCGCAAGCTAAACATTTTAGGAACAACGAAGGCCGTGAAGATAATAAATGGATTATTTATAGTGAGTCAGACCATTACCATGTAATTTATTTTTGCTAAGCCAGATTCTGACCTTATCCACTTTATTTTATTTTATTTTTTTTACACAGTACTACAATCTTTTATCTTTTTTTTAAACAGGGGGCTATGTTTGGAGGAGCCTTTGCTTTCCAGCTGCATTGTATCTCGAAACGAAAACCCCCACTTTCACTTTAAGTGAATTTTTTGAAACAAAGAGCCCTGGAGCTGGTTTCGGTTGAAAGGGGCCCGTTAATCCCCAAGTTGCCTAGTTAGATCAGCAATGAAATCAAGACACGCTCACTTTTGGAATATATCTTCCCTTAAAAAAAAAAAAAAATTGAAATAAACCATCTCATGGTTCGGCAATGACAGAACAAGATATGATCAAGGCAGCAGAGATTATTATCACATACACTCTTCCCCCTGTGGCCACAGCGTAACGCGGAGAAGATAAACTTAATCTAAAAACACAGAGATGGAGGGAGGAAACGGAGAGACAAGATCCTACAAGAGATGAGAACAAAAGAAAAAAAGCAGAAATGCAGAGGGTGAAAGGACTGAACGCAAAGAAAGGCAAGAAATGTATGATTCAATTAAAGAAAGCAATAGAAAGCATTAGGTAATGAACAGGTGAAAAGGTGTGCAAAGCAGGAGAAAAAATAAGTAAATAAATAAATAAAAGGAAAAATAAAAGCATTCCCTCTTCACAATCTTTAATTGGCTCATAAGAAGTAAATCCTCTGAGTTCTGTGAAAAGCTGGGAGCTGACGGCAGCCTTGTGCGTCCGGAACTCACCTCTCTCCTTTTAATCAATAAAAATGTACCGAACACACACACACACACACACACGCACACCCACAGACATTATACAAACACCTGCACTAAAGGTATGGTATCACATAGGGAGCTTATTATCACATCTTATTCCCAGCAGTCGTCCTTAAATAAGAGCAAAAGATTGCAGACCCTGCAGACGTGGAAGCAGGGAGGAGAAACTTCATCTACTTACACGCTTCCTGCCTCCTGCATCTGCATGAAATATAAATAGAGGTGACGCCTCGTACGTTAACCCAACCACTGGTTAGTTAGACCCCCGACTCTAACCATAAACAAAGACTGACGGAAAGCACAAGTCTGCCCAGAATCCTGCTAGTCAGCAGGCTTAGACCGAGCAAATAGCTCAGCTGAGTGTGTTGGTTCTTCGCCCTCTTTGCCCAAAATAAAAGATCTCTGTGGAGCACTCACAGTCAGAATTCACTCAGCAACACTAATAGAGCAAAAATATTACATTTCTACAAATACGAAACCAGACGACAGATTAAAAACTGAAGTCACTGAATAAAATATGGAGCTTAGAGAAAACGGTTCAACACCATAAACACGTCGCGGCGTGACGTCACGCCCGCAAGATCCCTGCTAGCCGACGACGACTGCCATCAGTTTTAGCTGTCAAGTTGTTAACGTAACGCTTTAAACCTGAAACGTAGGTGTGACACAGACACTTGTCAACACTACGACAACTAGGTAACAACGCCAGGAAAAAGTTTATATCGAAAAAAAGACGAAAAAAAGCACGGGAGGGGGATTTTGGTCACTTGTGCTAGTTTGACTTTAGCAAATTAACATGTAGATGTGCTGCAGATTTCGGTGTGTTTTGGTTTAGTTAAAAAAAAAAGGGGGACCCACACACTCACACACACACAAACTCTCTGATAGATCATCATTAACAGCAGGTGTTTAAGTTAGCAAAACAACCACCGCTACTGTTCAGACGATCCCTTATTAATAATCGCAAAATAAACATCAAACCTGAAAACACATGTTACTGGAATTGACTGAATGTTTTGTTCTGTCGGAATTTTTTTTTTTTTCTTTTGGTGTTGAATCCTAATAGTCGTGTTTTTGTCAGTTGCTATGGCAACGGGTCTGTATGTAGTGTAGCCGACACAAAGAGCAAAAAAAAAAAAGAGTACGAGTGGTTTTGAGTTGTTCTTCAATGGTTTTTCTGCGTTATTTTTCCCTTTGCTGTGGTGCACTGCTCTACATTAATAACACCTCCACCTCCAGGTTCCATTTATTTAAAGGTATTGGTTTCAGTGGGGCTACAGATGGCAAGTTAAAGAATCGTCTGTTTGCCCTCCAGCGTGGTGCGCATATGGAAAATTTCCAGATGTAAACAATAATATGCAACGTGTCCATAGCTCCACGTTTAAGACTTTGGAGCCTAAAGTTTGTAAAAAAGTGAATCAAAAATCTCCTGTTTGGGTGACTCATGGAGTTGACCGCTTTAAGAAGGTTCTGTTGTAACTGGCAGCACATCTGAACTTCTGTAAAAAAAACTAACAAAAAAAACTACATATATTAATAAAAGTTACGTAGCTGACAAGCAATGTACGCATTACAAATACAAGCCACATTATTAAACAATTACATCCGTATGTTTCCTTATTGAATGACATTTTGGAGTAAAGAATGCTCGTCTCGCCTTGTTGTTTTTCTAAGTCAGTGGTCTTCCTGTTTTCTCCCACTGACTCCGGCCCTGTGCTGACATTATTCCCATCATTAATTGCAGACCCATCAGTGATTGTGCGCGCATATCTGCAGACAAATGTGTCCCCGCAGCCAGCTCCGGTCACTGCAGGAAAGTCAGTTACAGGAGCCAATTAGGGGCCACGCACACACACACCCACACCCACACCCACACACAACCGGATGCCACATCCACCGTGCTCATTATTTGTCTAGCGGGCCAATGAAGCCAACATCTGCCCAGTGTGTGACCATCAGCACAGTGCTTCTCAGTCAATCTATTCCCACAGCATTTAAAGATGCAGTGGCATTAATTTCTCACATGAAACGTATTAATCCGTCTGTTCTCGCCATTTCTCAGCCAATTACTGTCCAAGCATCTCTCACTTCCTTCCTGTCTCCTGGTGGCTGAAATGGTCAGACGTGACAGGAGGATTACCGTTGACCTGAGGACATTTCTGTCATCTGATTCAACAGATCAATACATCATCCAGCATGGCAAGTATTAAGTATGGTTCAATTTGATCTTTTTATAGTTTGCTTTGAACAGATTGGTGCAGAATAAGGAAAACACCCATTTAGATTACGTTATTTTTCACACTGACATCATCATTTTCCATGGTGTCTCAGTGGCTTTGGAAAGATAGTTTTTAAAATGTGATGACAGATTTGTTTCCAAATCCCTCTCATAATTGTTGTCATAACTTCAGGGTTCCTGCAGGCCTCACCAACTCAAATTTGCACTATTTAAGGCCATTACAACGGAAATGTACAAAATAAATGTTTCTCTCTCTGTGTTCATTTTCTTGTCCTTCTCAGATGTATTTCCATCCATAGTAACAACTTCTTTCCAATAAAATTCTAAAATAGTTAAGAGTGATGCGTAATCATTGCGTTTAAAATCCACAACACCTCAGGCCCCAGAGTTTGTGTCACACCAAATGCTGCTTTGAGATCAGTGCTAGTAATAGCAGCGGCAGCTGTCGTTCTTTTGTGAGCTTTAGTTGTGCCAGGGAAGCAAAACTCTTATAGTTTTGGGGACTGTTTTTTTTTTTTTTTTTTACTTTTGCAGCCTTAGCCCCCATACTGACAAGTTTGCATTGAACAGTATGTGCCTAGCATCTTATGGGTTGACAACAAAAATAACCCAGTGGCAAAGACAAATGCAATTCAGCCAACTGGCAATAAATAAATAGTTTTACCCAAGAAGCACTTAAAGAAACTACCTGCCTAGTTACTAGCTAGGTAGGTAACTAGCTAGTGTAGCTAAAAGCAAGCTAGCTAGTGTAGGTAATAGAAAGCTAGTGTACCTACTAGCTAACTAGTGAAGCTAGTAGCAAGCTGGTTGGTGTACCTAGTAGCTAGCTAGTGTATTTTAAAAGCTAGTTACCGGTGGTGTCAACCTTAGTCACAGAACACAGTGAAGATCTCTGGGGGTGACTCAGATTTGCCTGACGGAAAAGTCTCATGAGAAAAAAACAACAAAGAATAGGATAGAATATACAAGATTAAACAATCCTGCCATGACAAAGTTTAAAACTTGTGGTTACCATATTAAAGGCCAACATACAATTTTTTAATGAATGTAAAGTATTCATTAAAAAATGAATTTTAGATATATAAATTTAAGAGTACAATTTTTTAAGGATCTGTGGACATCCTGTAGTCAGTGACAAGACAGTTTTCATATTATAGGGAATGCAAGACGCTACCCCAAAGTCATTATCGATAGATGGATATAGAATTAATATAACAAGGGTTATATACACACAGTGCATTAAAACAAACAAAAAAAACCTCTTGGTTTGGATAAAATGGTTTGACAAATTTAAAAACATTAATTACAATGCATATTTACACTAAGTGACCTGGAGCATTTTCTCCACCTGGATTATGATCTTCTGAACTGCCGTTTCTGTCATGAAGTGCGGTTGTTGGTGGTGAGGAGAGACGCTGAGACCCAGGTTATAGTGATGATGATGAAGATATTTAATGATGAAGATGCTCAAACAGTCCAAACACAGGCAGCACGGCAGAGAGACAGGCACACAGCCAAATACCGGTAGCAACTGATAAACAGGACTTGGAGACGAGAGCTAACGCAAACCAGGACTAAGCAGTACAACTGGCGCGAACATAAGACACAGTAGACAAACGACAACGACCCGACGAGGAACACAGACAACAGGTGGGTTTAAATACACACGGGGTAATCAAGGGAATGAGACACACCTGGGAGACAATCAACGGGGGGACAGGACAGAGACTCACAGGAAAACAGGACTGAACACAGAGAACTCAAAAATAAACACACAGAAACACGGATCGTGACAGTTTCCTCCAGGTCGTACAAAAATAAGTCAATTATGAGCTAAAATGGGACAGTACTCCTCCATCCTCCCCTCCTGTTGCAGCAGTATACACAGAATGCCTGTTATTGTTTGCAAACCATTTTCAATTGTAAAGAAAAGATATGTCTCTCAGAGACTTTAAGCACACAGGAGTGGTTGGCCCCAGCTCCTCCAGTCAGACCCTGCGGTCCCCTGAGGGCCTGGGTGTCAGTGCGGGGGTCTGCCAGGGGCCGGGGCCACACTGAGTGGGAGGCAGCCAGCATCATTTCCTTCTCTCTGCACACACGGGGGAAGTTTGGAACATGAACACATAGCTCTGTATGCATTGCTTACACTCTAACCTGCTTAAATTCCGTCTTTCTTAGATGGATCCACCTTTTATTATTTGTAACTTCCTGATTCTTTCCCCCCTAAAACCGCCACGTTTTTAGTTACGGCTCATGCTGAATAATCTTTCTGGACGGTGACGTCACAAAGCTACTGCTGCTCTGCCCGTGTGCCAAACGTCATGATAGGCCTTAAAATAGACTCTCACAATTCATATTAAATATTAATAACCTTTTCCAAGCCTTCACACCCTGTTTAAATCAAATTCATTAATGCTCGCTAGTTTTTAGGAGCTGAGCTTGATGTTGTGGAACTAATCAGAAATTTTTAATGTGCCTGTTGAACAATTTACTTTAGGTGTGTAATCAACATGGGGGTGGGGGATATGGACTTAAAGTTTTATCGTGATATTTCACTACTGTGGTAACGATAAGAGCTGTTTATTACTCTTTGTTTAAAAAAAAAAGAGTTAAAAAAAAGAGTTTATTACTCTTTTTTTAAAAGTAATAAGCATTTCCCGCATTTAAGCACAAAATCATAATTACAACAATATTTTGGGGCTTTAAGGTGTTATTTGAAATTTGTAACAATAAATCAAAAGCTTGCCATGACAGTTTATCACAATAAATGGAAAACAATACAATAAATGCACAATAGTAAAAACTGTATAAAATTATGTACAATTCTTGGGTTAATATTTCAAGTCTTTTACAAAGTTTAAGAATGTAAACCACCCATCTATGTTCATATTTGAGGAGAAACCCTGGCGGACCCTTACTAATCTGAAATCTAGTCCATAATGCCTCAGGTGTTTTCAAACCAGACATTCATACTTCCCCAAACGGACTTTCAAGGCAAACGAACTAGAGTTTAATTAAACCGGACCAAACGGAGCCGGTGTGAATGCACCTTTAGTCATTCCTCTTCCAACTCCTTCTTTGGTATCTCCGATAGCATTTCCCGCATTTAAGCACAAAGAAAGCCCCAAAGCGACTGACAGAGGGACAACTAAGCAGATCGTGATGGAGAGGTAGGTATTATTAAGAGACGAAACATTCCAGATCAGTGTGGAGTGGAGTGATGCCGGGGGGAGTGACAGGCCGTGGTGTGTGTGGCAGACTTTGCTGGAGGTGATGTTGCAGCCATGGGCAGCATTGTGAGAAGGACGATTGGTGTTAAATTGGGGTGAAAAGAGGCTTAGGTAGAGGCAGAGAGACTGAGTTGGACAGAGAAAACGCAAGAAAGAGATGGTCACCCTTCACTCCACACATGGATTAGAGGCTATAGAGACACTGACAGGCTCGAAACCAGGCTTACACCGCTAAAGCCCCACAGACACACACGCAACTCAGGACGCGTCGGCCCCAATAGCTACGCTATATCCACCGAGAGGGGGGCAAAGAAATGAATTGTACAATGGTTTGGCAATGGAATATTCTCAGTTTTGCTGAAATTCATCAGCTGGGTTTTTTCAGGTATTGACAGCTTGGTGTGCAGTCAGCCTGCTAAGGTTGGCGAAATGTTCTGCATCTTTCACAACCACGCAAACATCGAGCTATTCTTGGCCTTCTGAATGCTAACAACTTGATTGGTGATTATATTAGAACTGATTTGAAGAATTGGTTGGTTTATTTTCCTGAAAATGAAAGGTTTTGATGTCATTTAGGATCCTACGGAGTTTTTAACTTCATGTAAAATGTATCCTACAGCTATGCTAGCATTCATACTGAGTCAGGCTTCAGATTTAAAGGGTCAGTATTGTGTTTTCCTGTCACACAGTGCCATTTCATAGCACAAACAAGTAACTTATGTTGCTGTATGTATCAAATATTACGTAAGAGAAATTTGACTTTGTAACTTAATACCTTGAAGTGGGGTGTCTGTCTCTTTAAGAAACTCATGCTCTTTCTGAAACCCCGCCTTCAGGAAGTCCTCTCTTAACCCGGAGTGGTTGCCGTGGGAGATTATAGGATTTCTTAAACACTATCGCATCGCTTATCATTTATCATGATAAATTTCTGTGATTAATCACCGTCATAATAAATTCTAGTCAATGATATTTAAAAAAACTCCACTGAATAATTAAATGCATTCAATTAAAAGAATGTCTTTTTTCCATTTCTTTTTCTTTTTCACAAAAAACAACTCAAATAAAAGACTAATCTATTTTTAACCCGTCTTTACCAGGGGTGCCACTAAATGAGTTTGGCACCGTTCATTAGCAAAAAGCTAGCTTTGAAAAGCTACTTATGAATTATTCCACTAGGCACGTGCTTCTGTGGTGATTATTTTCAGATTGATGAATGTTGCAACGCATCATTATGTTAGCATCACTCTCCCTCACCTTGAGAGAAAATAGCTTCACAATTTGTTTCAAGGTGCAGGGGGGGTTACAAGTTAGTTAATCTTGCCATTGATTTCTTCTTTAAAGGGAAGATTAAAAGTCTATTTATTCTTCTTCAAGCAGACAGAGCGACAGGGAGGAAAGCGAGAAAGTCATTTTTTTGAAATGAGTTCAATTTAATTAACGCTCATTGTTTGAATGGACTCTCCAGAGGAGGAGAGAAAGATGTGCTGATGGTGTTTATCTCCCTGGCTAACCCCGGGGCCATTTTTAATGGTTTAAATAAGACTAATGCTGATTTATTGCAACGGCTTTTCCATGAAATTTATTAATTAAATGCAAAGAGTCAACTGTGCGACTACACAAGTGAGGCTGGAAACTTTGGTTTAAACATGAACTCTAGAATGATTCAAGAATTACCTTTTCTTTTCTTTTGGAGTTTGACTTTTCTTTACCTTCAATGAAAATGTTCTGGCTAACTTTATAAAATAGAATATCTTTGTATGAATGTCTGGTTCTGAAATTCCCAACATTTTTGATGGTTTGACCATGAAGTCAAGGAATTCTGGGAATACAAGGATCAAACAGAAGCGTCCTAAAATCTATGAGTTTAAAAAATGATCTATTTCCAGTAAGTGCACTGACTCCATTAACCATCCAGGGTGTGTGACGGTACTTTGTTACGGCGCTTTCACTTTGCACAGCCGATTCTCACCGAATCAACGAGACAAAACTCAGCAGGGGCGCAGCAGACTTCCCAAAGAACTCGACTTCCTCTGTCGAAGATCCCGCAGCACTTAATCTCCAATCAATATTAACTTTTAATTTCGTTTTGCCCATCTACAAATCCACTCTACAATAGACCTTTGATTAGTTATTCGTCTCTTCCTTGTCAAACAGCACCACTTTTCCAGTCATACTCACGTCTTCGCTCTCCTCTCTGCTCTGGTAAATGTCTGCCTCTATCACAGCTGCTATAGAAATGTTTTGTTTTACTGCATCGCTTCAGCACATGCTGTGGATTTTCTGTAACTGTAGGGTGCAGTTGTGTTGGAACATCTGCTGCAAGGCCTGGTCCCAGCAGAAACTTACAACAGTCACCCATGCATGCGTTCGGGAAGCTTGTTCTGCGAGTGCTAATTGGTTAGCAGCTGCAGCTGGTGGCTCTAACTTCCACCTGTGTTATATGAACAGTGATGTAAAAAGTATTGGCACCCTCACACATTTTTTATCATTTGCCTGAACGAAATGTTTCAGATCATCCAAAATATATATTTTTTCATCAGACTAGACAGCATAGGTAAGCACCAAAAGAAGCTTTTGAATAATATTACTTAAAGAAATCACTTAATTTCTTTAAGTAATATTGGCTATCTTTTTGAGGCCAAAATTAGTTGCATTAAAAATGGGGACAAAAAATAAGTTTGTGATTTTAGTTTTTTTTTTTTTTTTGGTTTGGCCTACTTGATAAACATTTTTTTCTGAAATCTGTATATCTTTTAAGATCCAAAACATAAAAAATTGCTATGGACTTTTAACAGAAAAACATACAATTGTAACATTTTTGGGGTCAACAGTTGTTTTCTATTTTGTTGGACACAGTTTTAACTTTCGTTGGGGTTGATCAAAAATCATTTCAAGGGTTACAAATGGCCCCTGGTTCACACTTTAGACAACCTTAACTTAAAACAGTGGCTGAATTCTGCAAGAATTGTATAAAATGATAGAAAAAAACCTCACTCCCAGTATTTTTACCTTTTTTGCCAAGGAGATATATTTAGCATTAACCTCAAAGACTTAGGATGCTACGAAGGAGAGTGAGATATGGAGCCAGGCAAGGAAAGCCACGTTTGCAAAATTAAAAGCCTAATTTTCTACAAAGCTTTTACAAAAATATAAAAATGTATGTGAGACAAATGAGTAAATTGTGGAGAACCGGTGAAGAAAACGACATAATAAGCCAGGAAGAGACACAAAATGCGGTCAAACCCCAACGCGAGTTATCAACTAAGCAACCTCTGACATTTTAATGGAGTGGACAGGAGGACATCATTCTGGACGGAGCATATTGGGTCTCCTCCTGTGAGACATATGCACACGCAAATGCGTACACTCACCGCCTGAGAGAAATGATGGATAGATGTCACCTCCAGGTCTCTTCCATTCGCCATCCCTCTTTACGCAGGAAATGTTAGCGTGAGCTGCTGAGTGTGATAAATAGCCGTGAGTGCAGAGGTCTTAGTGGTTTTGTCCAGAGTCCATTAAACACCTGTTCACTGGCCTAATGTGTGCAGTCCCATGGCCTCAGGCTGCTGAGGACATACAGGAGCAGACATGCAGTGTTTGGGATAAAACCCAATTGAAAAGATAGCCATTTCCTCTACTTACGCGGTAAACAGGTTGAGGCTGTACAGCTCTCTTTGACTGAGAGCATTTATTTAGGTAAGTAATGGTTACAATAACTGTGTAACATGCTTTTTAAAGTTTTTAAAACATTGAACACAATGCCATGTTGAGCTTTATATGGCACAGTTAGCTAAAATGTTAGCTGAGTTCATCCAAAGGCAATAACAGTTTCCCTAATGCTTAAGCGCTACAACAACACAGTGTTTAGCAGAAGCTAATTCTAAAGTGCTACAATAATTCGGTATTTAGCGGAAGTTAATGGTCAAGAGCTACAACAATATAATATTTAGCAGAAGCTAGTGCTAAAGTACTACAACAACACACTATTTAGCAGAAGCTAATGCTAAAGCGCTACAACATGATATTAAGCTGAAGCTAAAGCGCTACAATAATATGATATTTAACAGAAGCTAATGGTCAAGAGCTACAACAACACGATATTAAGCTGAAGCTAATGCTTAAGCGCTACAACAACACAGTAATTAGCAGAAGCTAAGCTAAAATGCTACAACAGCACGATATTTAGTGGCAGCTACAAGGAAACGTGTTTAGGGAATAACACTATAACATGATGTAAAGCTAAAACAGGTTAATCATCCCTAATGCTGCCCCTTTAATGTATTTATGTAGCTACTCCATCTGTTCTGTGTCACCCCTAGAGAAGTTTGAGCACCTTTAATTGGAACGGTAATGTGAATTAAACAGACTGAAACTAATGCGTTCCCTTTGCCGTTTTCTGTGTCTGCTTCTACCAAAATTTAACAAATGAATAAATCAATAAAAATAAATAAATGATGTATTTGGAATCATGTGGCTCCGCTGCTGCTGAGGACTTCCAAAAAAGTAAATCCTGGAATCTCAGGACTACGTCCGTGTTGCTCGGCAACAATATTTTTTTTTTTGGTTAGCTCATAATATCACTTGTGTCCGTGGTGTCTTTTTCAAGGAGCTGGGCTGTATTAAAATGTGGGCCTGTGTTAGACTGGGCCCACGGATATGAATGCCGTGAGAGTCGGCGCGCCCTTATGACTGCATGGGCACTCTTGCATTCAGGAAGATGACAGGCAGTCTTTCGCTGACCGCTGCTCTGACAGACTGCGGGCCCGCTCTGATTATGACTGCAGCCTTGGGATGACACAGCTGTCAGAGCAGTGCGGGCTGAAGCAGGAGCTGTTCTACGGCCGTTCCGGTTCTGGCTGTGACACTTGGTGTTTTTAGCGACGTAACGACAGCTTCATGCAGCCAACGTGTGTTTTCAGTTGTTCTTCTCCTGTCCAGAACGCAGAAGCAACACAGGTAAAAAACTAAAAAAAAAAAAAAAAACTAAAAAAATAATAAAAATAAATAACAGCTGCACATTCCCACTGCACCCCAGAAAGAACAGTGAAAAACTTGGATCTATCCAGTCAGACGGCAGCTACAGATGTGCTCCAATCCAGCATCTGGACGCTGCTGGAGGTTAAACGGGAACAATGAGCGCTCTGTGCGTCACAGGAAAGGATAACGTCTTATTTAATTTCTGTTCAACAACACACCGAGTGCACAACTCTGAGGCAATTACTGTGAGGAGAAGTAAGTAGATAAGAAAACATCCTTCAAAGCAAAAGGCAAAATTCAGAGTGAAAATCTGTAAGAACATCTCTTGGACAGAAATGATTGAGCCCCTTTCAATTACAATTATATACATGATCTTTAAAGATTTTTTGCTATCAAGAAGATGCTAAGTCACTCTGATCATGTAACTTTAATGTAGCCCTACATTTAATATATAAGGTATGATGCAAATTAGCGATATTAGGTGCAATTGGTCATATTGAGGACTAAAGAAATCTTCAACTCCCAGGTTATGTACATTATATCAATAATGCTGGTCACCAGGTAAAATTAGGTATTATGACAGGCCTACTGGTCACACTTAAAAACGGGCTTGTTAAAAATCTTTTTGACAATATTGTGTTGTTCAATAATCAATCCATCAAATACAGCTTGATTTGAGATTAAGCTAAATACAGCTTAATATTTTTAAACAGCAAGTGGGTATCATTCAAACACAAAGTGCTTCCGATATAAACACTAGTATGTGTGAAATATGCATCAACAGGCATTGCAGCAGGTGGAGGCTAACTGTGAAAAAACGATTACAAAGAGACACTATGCAAACACTTTGCTTTGGCATTTCAAACTAAATGAGCATTTACTTGACTGAAAAAGTGAAAGTTTTGCTCCCATAAGCAGAAGGTGTCCCATCAACACCTACCGCACCTGAGAACCATGTAATGTTTGGAACTATTCAATCATCCATTCAATTTAAATATGACTGAATGAAAACTTTTCCTCCTTCCAGAAACATGACTACAAGTGCTGGTTCTGACCCAAATAAGCAGCCTGTTGTTCCTTCTAATTCTGCAAAGCACTTTGCTAATGGCTCCCCCACTTCGCCCTGACATCAGCCGCCGACACGACTGTCACCATAATGACCCGAGCAGAACAGCAGCACTTAGAAGGAAGTTTGGCCCAGGTTGGGACTGTCGCTGCCAAAGGAAGACGTTGGACAGATTGTCCCCGGCCCCATGGAAGGCATGTAGCGATCGTGTTGGCTCCGCAGCAGGGGACACACACCCCATAGTCACCTTCTATCACGGTTAATTGTAGAGAGAGCGCTTTAATAAGCCCAAAAGGTGTCAGGTACTGTATGGATAATGTCTTCCACTCTGTCGCGGCTGTCACTGTAATCAAGTTAGCCTGACTGGAGCACTTAGCATTAACATCAGCATGGCTGATAGCTCCGTACTCTAACTGCCCTACTTTTTTTTTTTTTTAACATTCATAGAAGCGGTAATGATCACTCATCATCCACCGTCCTGTTTCCCCCAACAGCCCCCCCACACCTCCACCCTTCATCTCTCCGTGTTTACGTGCAAACCTGCCCTGTCTCCTCTTTTGTCCGT
The DNA here is from genome assembly GCF_051168715.1 of Poecilia mexicana. NCBI lineage: Eukaryota > Metazoa > Chordata > Actinopteri > Cyprinodontiformes > Poeciliidae > Poecilia > Poecilia mexicana. The sequence continues at coordinate 30,399,661 of NW_028263379.1, forward strand.
TTTAATTACGCCTGAAGATTGATTCCGTGCAGGTCCGTCATTACGTCGAGATTAGAGGACCCGCGGCTCACCCGACCTGCTCTCGCTCGTGCACCGCCGCTGACCGACCAACCGACCGGCGCGAATCCCTAATGAAGTGTCAGCAGTCCGGTGGCGAGCAACAATGGAGGAGCGCGCGCACGCTTAGCAAGGTGTCAAAAAGCACTCCGTCTCGCGGCTAATAGCATGTCACTACTGCTGACACTGCTTAACCAGTGTGTTTGTGAGTGTGTGTACAGAATAACAGAGTATAAATAGGTAAAGAAATGGGCTGCTCTTGCATGTATGTTTGGTAACGTTAAGATGGACACCTTTAAATTCCTTTTATCAGAACCAATCCTAGAAGCTTTAGAAATTTCTTTTCAAGTCTGTTCTTCTCTCAGACGCCAATTTGAAAAAAAAAAAAGAAGTGGTTTCTGTGAATGATTATGTGTTAAGTGACCCGCTCATTTGTGAAATTATAGCCTGAAAGCATGAATGAGTTTCAAGTAATTACTATGTTTGCAGCTATTGATGCTTAATTTAACTGGATTTTTCCCAAGACACAGAAGACCTCCACCGAGGACGGGACGGGTGAGACCGAAGGTGACCGTCTCCATAAACCGGAAATCCTGCACACATCAAATAACAAGAAGGTCGAATCATTTCCATCTGAACGGATCAGTCAGATAGTTCTCATATATATATGGCACCACGTTTCCCCAAACAACTATGTCACCGAAACACTTTGCATTGCAGAGTTGTGCAAAGTGAAACAGCTAAAGTTTCACTTTTTAAAGGGTTCCTATGACTCTGTTCATTTAAATCCCACCTTTCCAAATTGCTTGGTGGATTTGTGACTTTTTATTTGTAAGTACAGGAATTCTGTTTAGACTTACGTTATATTTTACCATTGTTTGAAGTTTGCAGGTGCCACAAAAGAAACCTCCAGAAAGTGCAACTTAAACAGGTTTTATGATAGAAACATTCCCAAAGTTCACCCTTCTCTTTTGCCATTTCATCACTTGAGACACATCTGTCCTTGAAACATTTACAGAACCATGATTAATGTCCAAGATATTTATTTTATAACCATTCAACTGAAGACTTGATATGCTATTAACACCTGAAATGACGGAAACCATGTCAATGGTAGAAAGACGAACTTCTGAAGTGTAATGTGTTTGTCCATTTGTAATCCATCCATCCATCCATTTTCTTTACACCCTTGTCCCTTAGTGGTGTCGGGAGTCCATTTGTAATCAAATATCTAAAATTACCAAAATGGGTAGGTACAAAGTATGGAAATATAAGCATCTTTGTAAATTATGCTTTTCTTTCTCCATAATTATGAATTAAAATAAAACACCTCAATAAAATCCTGTTTTCTGCTCATTTTCAGTCCAAACTGGTCACACATTGGTGTGTTAAACCACTTGTTAAGCTATTTGTCTCAGAGTAATTTGGTTTTATGAGCACTATATTACTATATACAAGCGCTATTCCAATTCTGGTGGAACATTTATCTCTGAACTGAGATTGAATGAAATTCAAGGAACATAACACTTCTGCATTTGCCTCCAAAATGCACATAATTGAAAAAAAAAAAGGTTTGGGAATAGTTCACTGCTATAGATTTTCCCAGAACACATCTAGTAAAAAAAAAACAAAGTCTCTCTGAAAAGTGAATGTCTGAGCAAAGCCATTAGGTAGAGCCTTCAGGGTATTCAGGGAAGGACCTTAAGGGGAAACAAAAATGAAATAAAGTCAAATTATTTTTATTTCATAGTGCCTCAAAAAAAAAAAAAAAGAACTATTGATACACTTTGAACAATTTCAGATTTTATGAGAGCAAAATCACAAACCTGTGCAAGTCTTTTGGACAAACCCTGAAATTGTTCTCTTTTATTTTTTGTTGTTGTTGAAAACTATCTGTAGCTCGGTCATAATGTACAAGGACAGTCTGAATATTGTTCTGAAAGCTCTCACATCTAAATTTATTTTGTAGTGCAACAGCATCATTAAATTGCAACGTTACTTTTAGTCAAATGTATTTAACAAATAAAAATATAATTACTAATGTTCTCTAACAAACCTCTGTGACCCTGACAGAACCGCTGGACTCATACTGGGATGAAATAATGCAGACTACTCACTACTTAGGTGACTCATGAAGGCAGTTGTTTGTTTGCACCGGATTTTTTAAAAGAGATTTTTTATTGCAAACAAAAATTTTGACAACCACATAGCATTCATAAGTATACACTACTAAGGGTTTATTACAAAAAATACATAATTTCTGGTTGCAATATAAAAAATTCAGCATATTAATATGTTTGGATGCTAAAAGGTAAATGGAAATGTAAAAAAGCTGTTGGGGAAAAAAAAAAGTCCAAAAAAGGTGATGAGTCATTTCTTCTACATTAATGTAGAAAATCTACACAGACTAAGCAAAAGCTTTACTCCCATCTTCACAGAAACATAAGTTACAACATTTACATCTGAAACTAGAAGGGGAATTATTCATTAAGATGTAGACTGCATTTCAAAACAACGTATGTGTTTTTGTTTGTCTTTCTGCAGTTCAAAGGCTTTTAGTTTCCATGTGTCACAAAGACTGCAGTTTTAAGCAAGGAGATGTAAAAAAACATGAATTTGGAATAAGAAAAGCTGATTATATATGCTAAGGCTGTCTAAATAAACTGAAAATTAAGTTCTGACTTTGCAAATAATAAGTGTTTTTATGTTTTATTTATCTCCAATCCATCAATATAAGAGAAAACGGATATATTAAGACATATGGTGGAAAGTATACACAGACCTACCAACACAAAATGATGACATCACTGACTAAAACACACACACACATATACACCCACGCACGCACACACACACACACACACACACACACACACACACACACACACACACACACACACACACACACACACACACACACACACACACTTACAAAGTCTCAGAGGTACTTGGTTTGTGGCTTGTGTCTGCAGCAGATGGTCTGAATTCCACAGCCAAAAAGAAACAGATTCACCAAAAGGCAGAGCTGCTCTTTAACTTGTTCTCTGTCTTTTTTCTGCTTTTCTGACTGTTTTCCCCCCCTGTCAGTTTCTTTCTTTCTTTCTTTTTTTTCATTTTCCATCTGTCCAGTTCAGCTTGTCTGATGGAGCGTACTACAAAGGAAGATGAGCGAATCTGGGTTTGCCTTTGGAGTCCCGGAGTTTAACACCAACAATGACACAAGACTACATGGTCGAGTTTTGCTGCACTTCTACAGACAGAGGCAGAAAACCTACTTAGCTCCAACGATCACGTTTTATGAACGGTAAGCAGGGAATCGTTTGAAACTCCATTATGTGGAAAATATTGGATTTTGACGATGTGAATTATTTGGGTATCCTTTGTCCCCGAAGAGATTTCTTTTTTTTTTCTTTTATCTCTTAAACGTTTCTTTAAGACCTCAAGAAGCAACAGACTCTGTCAGACTCAAGAATTCATTCAAAGTCATTGACATCTATCAGTCTAGAAAGGGTTCATAAAGTCATTATATTGTGATCCACTGAGTCAGTAAGAGCTATTAACACATGGAGGAATCACAGAGGTGGCTGACAAGGCATTAGCAAATTTCAAGCCAGCTGAAATTCAGAGGACAACGAATTAGGGCAAATTTAGAGGTCAAAACAAAACCCTCCATTATGGATACCTCCAAAAATAAAACTATAGAAGCCTTGAATGTTATTGTTTTCATCTGGAAATTTCGCACATGCCCACAACGCTGGAGGACAAACAGAAGATTCTTTTGCACAGCTGCGCTGCCACAGTAGAACAATTCTGTTAAAAAACATGAAACCTGGAGATGTAGGTGATATTAATTTAGAGCAGAGTGCCACAGCAAAGGATGAAATAACACAGAATTTCCCACACAAAGAAAACATCATTCAGTTCATTCCTGTATCATGTTTTCAGGCTTGATGTTTATTTTACAGTTATTAAAAAGTGATCATCTGAACAACAGATGATGGTTGATTACCTGATTACAACACCTTCTCTACTGACTGTCACAGAATTCGTATGTAATTTCCATGATTTTTGGGGGTTAAGCACCAAATTCCACAGCACATCTAAATGTTGAGGTTGTCAAAGTCAAGCTAGCATAGCTAATCTACTTCTCTCTCCCTGGCATTTTTTTTTTAATAAAACTTTTGACTGACCTGTGAAATGTGATACCCTTGGACCTTATCTCATTGTAGAAGTATTGGCAATTAGTAACAAAACACTGCGTTCTGTTTTATATCTTTTATATCTTTTGTATCTCTTTTATACATCATGCATACATTTAAGACAATTTTCTCTTGACAGCTAAAACCAGTGGCAGTCATTGTCGGCTAGGAGTTTTTTGTTGGCTAGCAGGATTTTGCGTGCGTGACGTGAAGTTGCAACATGCCTATACTTGGCCAAGCCTTGCAGCAAGTTTATGTGTTAGGCAATCAACTCAAACCAGATGTGCTAAAAGGTCATGTGACAGGAAGGCCAAAGATTAAGAAATCAGATCAAATGTGTACCGGTACCGCAGTACCACCATGGTGCTGTTCTTCTTTGTAGGCTCAGGAGACCAGAACATTCTTGCAAACATCTGTAGATCCCACATGCCAAACATTTCTACAATGTGACTAAGTGGCTTCTTCCAAACACGTCCACCCACATTAAAATACATCGTTAGCCTCCTCAGTGGCAAAACTACGTTCAAATCAGACCATTAATTCCGAATGGTTCACTTGTTTTGTTATTGATTGTAAATCCAACTATGAATACAGATAAAGGAAAAATCGAGTGAAACATGAATAGACACAAGGACAAACAGAGGTAGAGGGGAACGACTGGGCTGAATGGAATACGAATGACGATCATAAAACAAAACCGAACACGGAAACTGTAAAGTTTTTACTTCCATCTTCCTCCAAGTTTGCTCCAACTACAGACAAGTGAGTCTATTTACTCCGATAGCTTTTCTAAAACAGAAGCCCAGTCATCACTTATGTTTTCTTTCTGGCTGGACTTCACAACGTATTTTCCAAAAACCTCTGTCTGAGTCAGAGGAAACAAGGATAGCTTTAATCACTTCAACTTGAAAGAGTTCATCAAGAGGCTAGTTGGGTTTCACTGATTGGCAGGTACCAGATCAGCTGACCAATAAATTGCGCGCCACATCTTTAATAAATATTTTACGAGCAAATATTTATATAACGCATAAACCTGCTGTTGACGATGTCAAGACAAGTTGAGCTATATTACAGGGCTTGTACATCAACTATACTGATACTTTTTCAATCAATAAATTGCAATGAGCAATTTCTGTTCATGTTTGTTGCCAGGATTAATTCCATTCTGTTCTGCAAAAATATTTTTAGTCCATATCGCTGAATTTTGCAAATGACTCCAGAGTGTTCTAAAAATACACTTTAAGAGCTCACTTGGAATGTAAACATTTAAAAAGTTAACTAGGAGGAGGACCTTGAAGCACTCCCACTTCATGGCTTTTCAGCCATCATTCTGACAGGTTTGTGCCAACATAACGTGCAAGCTGGGAGTAAGAAGTCACCAAATTACACAATTTTCAGCTTGCAGGCCAGACGGACAGACGGTGATGCAGATGCAAATATGTTCATCTGGAGCTCTAATTAGGTGTCTGCTTCTCTTGGTGCCAGATAGGTTGAAACATAAAAGGTTTAAAGAGAGAAAAGGTGAGTTAAAACTCCACCCCCTATTGGGAAATAATACAGATTGTGCAATGTTGATGTAACACAGATTACCAACAGAAAGTAAACTTTCTTCAAATAAAATAGAATGGAAACATCTTCCGATATCTGCTGCGATCCGATATCAGGACAAAGCAGTGAACTGCCTTCCTATTCGTTTAATGTTTCACTTCTACCCTCAGGATTTTTGTGGAAATGTAAAAAGCCTCCATCACCAGGACTGCTGGAGAAACCTACAAAGATTTCCCCCCCCAAATAGAGATAAAAATGTCACTTCGTTAGGGTTTACCATCTGTTTTTTTTTTCTTTGGCATTTTCTTCCTTTTTTTTCAGATGGTTCATTGTGATAAAACCTAAAGGAAACTAAATGCCAGGAAAATATCCTCATATTTATACGATACCTCTGGAAGGTGTAGCTCAAAACTAATTCAGAGTGGCAGACATAAAAACTAGACGCTTTAAATTGTTTGCTTGACTGACTGAAATTAAATTCCAAACTGATATTTGAGAGCAGAGATCAAATCCCATTGCCTTTAATACATCTCTGCAGTCACAGAGTTTCCATTCGAGAACAGAAGGTCGGTTTGAACAGATCTGTGTTATAACGAGAGTGAAGTTTACTATTTTATCAAACTGAGCTCCTTTGACCTCCTTGCCCCCCTCAAGCTTTGACCACCAGCTGAGGGAGTTTCAAGGTATATGCAGACTTTGAACACGATATATACTGGAATTTAACAGCCCCAACTTCGTGTTCTTGGAGAAAGATCTCTCTGCATTACATTTTTTAAATCTGCTAGGATTTGTTCTGCAGTAAGTGGATGTTGGTAAAAGTTCAATTTCTCATGCTCCATTCTCGACTCCTTTTGATTTCAGTTTTTTATGCATCAGGATATGTTTGATTGGAAAGCACTAATTTCCTTTAGCATCATCTTCTGAAAGGCCTTAGGATGATGATTCCAGCTAGGAAATGTGGATCTCTGCTCAATCCGTTGTTGTTTACAGTTGTTTGCTAACTATTGCTAGCTGCTTAGTTAGCATTTTGCCCGATGGCGGCGCGGCGCACTGCACAATTTACCGGATAAATTGGGGGTTATCCGCTCTGCTCCCACAAAGCGGACTCTGTAGAGATTTGGCATCCGTTATTGTCAAAATAAATGTTTATTTTAGTGCCATGTGTCGTTCCTCCCCCCACCCCATCAGGCAAAGTTACTCCTAGTTAATATGATCTGTCCTCAAGCTAAGAAAATGCGTTGTGTTGTCTATGTAACGCCACTCACCGTGACGCAAGAAAATGGCAAAATAAATGTTTCTACAAAGGAAAATGTCAAAAATACTAACATGCAGTGACTTGGATAAGTAACTTTAATCTGATTTCTGGTTTGGAAATAGTAACGTGTTAAATTACTTGTTACTGAAAGAAGCGATCTTGCTAGAGTAAAACGTTACTGGTAGCACTGGCTACGTTTATGTGCTATTAATGGTTTGATTGTTATTCTTGTCCCAATGGGGAATTAATTTTACAGCCAGTCACAATAAAACACAAAACAACATCACACCAACAATTCATATTTAGCAAAGAGGGCTACATTTTCAAAAGGAAGATAAAAACACAAAACTTGGTCCTAGTAGGACTAAGAAGGGGATCAATAAATAAATCAATATATAGTACTAAAACAAATTTTAAATAAAGGTTTGATTTGCAATATGTGAGAGTTGCGTTAAATTACGCAAAGCGAAAAATCTTCGATGTGTCAAACAGTTTTTCCACAGCAGTCAGAGCGTCAAAAACCGAAGGTTTGCATTTAGCTACACTCTCGTGCTGTATTTGAATTTAAAGACATTCACATAATATACAGAAAAGTTTTATTTATTATAAATGTACTGAAATAACAGAGTGCAGTCAATGTCAAGATAATTTGGATTTTCTTGTGAATGCAACATTTCAGATCATAAAAATGCATTTTCTATCATTTTAAAATTACGTACCATTAAAAATAAAAACAGAAGTCACCTTCACGTCTACATAAAACAAAATCTATAAAATATAAAATCCCCTCTAATGAAAAAGAAAAAAACCCATAAAGACAAAATCACCTAGCGGTAATATTTTGCTGTCATTTTTTTTCTCCCTTTTAATAAGAAATATAATCACAGTGAAATTGTTTCCCCCTGTCTAACTAAAACATCCCTCCCCTCCGCCCTTCCATTATTCCGCCCTTCTTGTTGTCCTTGTTTATTAAATCCACCTACAGGCGAAATGGAAAACCATTTGATGATGCACTTGACTGACATCCAGCGATGCCTGGTGTTTTTCTCTGATGTTCTAATTCATTTTGGAGCTGCCAAATGACAGCTGCTTTAGTCAGCCAGAGTTCAGTGGTATGTGACCCGCCCTCCCTCGAGTGTTGCATGTGAGAATAAACAACGGTTTTTATTCCCCCGATGAGATGCTGATATACTTCTGCCCGGCCGTCTGGATGAACTCGCTGACCGTGGGCGTCGGATAATAAAGCGGTGAAGAATAAAAGGCCCCGGAGAGGCGGCGAGCAAGGGCGAACGAGCGAGAGCGAAGAGAGGGAGGTCGGGGAGTAAAGAGGAAGAAGTTATCTGTTGTAATGTGTGACATTACTTTCTGCTGATCTGTCACAGTTTAATGCCTCCTGAGCTCCCTTATTCCTGGTGAAGGGTGGAGACGGACGGGGCTGGTGTCCTTTGACGGGTCAGGCGCTTTTAGCCCGGGAGGTTCCCCCCTCAATTCACCTTCAGCAAGAACAACATTGTGGCGTAAAGCGAGCGGCCATCTTTCATCCAGATTCCAGCCAGTGGAGAAGTTGAGCTTTAAAAGCCGAAGTAAAAGCAACTGTCACATTACAAATCTTTGTCCTTATTCTGCTAATGTCGAAAAAACACAGTTTTATAATTTGTAATATTAAATAAGTGAAATCAAAATCACACGTGATAAGTCATTCAAAGTCATGGTAGCGATGAATGGAAACAGTTACATGAGATATAGTAATAATTCAGCCATGGCATTAGCGCTCATCATCATCAGCCAATCAGTGAAGACTGGGCATCTTATTCAGGTGTTGGAGCGACAAGCTCCGCCTACTTCTGAGCAACTATGTATGTGGCGTTTTGGAGAAAATGTAGTCGGCTATTTTACAGAAGAGGTGTGGATTCAACACTTTAGAATGACACACAACGTTTTATGAACTGGTGGAGCCAGCTGCACATCATCCAAATAAAAAAACACAAAAACATGATCCTCCTTTTACTTTCTGTTGTCTTCTTTGACATTTTCGTCAGCAGTAACATCAGGCTGTTGATCATGTGACTCGTGATGAGAAAAGAAGTGGTGGCACTGCAGTGCTGCGAAATCCATTTCAATACTCCTGAAAAACTGCCTCATCCTGTCGCATTAATTTTAACGACATTGTTGTTTTTTGTACTTCTAACTTGCTCAGTTTTATAGTTAATGGAAATGCAGCTAATGATTATTATTTTTTTTTTACTTCAAATATCTACATGGCATATTACCGAATACACTCTGACAACTCTTGTGAAACATAAATTAAGTCAATATTTACAAAGTCAATAATAGTTTTGCTTACATGCGATGCAGAATCAGCAGCAGGTTGGCAGTTATCGTCCTGGTGAAACGTTTTGAGCGTCTGGGTTGACCACACTGCGATGAACAACCCAGAAAATTTAAGTAAATTTTATGATATTTTGTTACAATACACACAAAAAGTCCACAAAAAGGTATTTTTAATAAAATGTACCTATTATAATAATTTGATGCCTAAATATATTAAGGTAATTTAAAATTATTTGAACTGAATAGGATTTACAATCCTCCAAAATCCTTTCTTACAGTGGGGTAAAGTCTTGCTGAAAAGTTTTGGCAGTTGGACCTGAATTAATCTCTGACTTTTTCACCTCAGATGAACGTTTGTCCCCTACATTCTGGGGGAAAAAATGTAACTTCTTTTTTTTTTTGTGAAATCAAACTTTACACTCTCATCATTTGCATAAGCAAACTCGAACAAAAGCCCCAGGAGAGCGTGCGGTTCTCATTTGTATTGCTGTCAAAAACGCTGCGCAGACTGAGCTATTGGAACATCAGCAGGCGGGTCGGGCTGGAGACGATGTGTTTGCTTTGGCATAACCTCAAGCTAAAGACTGAGCATCAGTCAACAGCGAGGGAAATGTTTCGACTTTGTAATCTGCCATCTACGTTCTCTGCCTCTGGTGAGTAAATGGTGGATTTTCAACGTCGATCACATTCATGCCGGCTAATTCTGATGTTCTGAATGCTGCGTGGTGTCTAAAGATGGACCTCAGAAAGTCGGCACTACGGATCTAAAAATCTATTTATACCCCTTTTCCAACACGTGTGGCATGTACACTACAACTCAACTGCAACGCACATTTAAACACGTCGTTGAAGCGCCTTCTGATTTAATTTCAGCATTCGGGCTTCGTGAGGAACCCCTCATCTGGATTTACAAAATTCTGACTTCTCCAAATTGATCAGATTATGAGGATGGGTCTTATCCACACAGAGTTCAGAACCAAACAGATCCAATTGGTTCTGAACTCTGGAGAAGTCGTTCCAAAACTCCCTGTGATTAAATGGGTGTTGATGCAAACTTCGACTCACTATGATGTTGAAAAATCTCTGGTTTTGTCGCAGATAGCGAAAGTAAAAATCACCCAACAGCAATCGTCACGAATCGTCCGAGGAAGAAGGAAGGTTGATGAAATGCTACGACAAAAAACTTGATTTCAGCATGTTGCGGTCATCTCCATTCAGTCATTTGGTACGTTTGCAGCTCCTCAAGTCCAACTCACGTTGAGGACATTCTGTCAAATTAGCCTTGGAGCAACAAATTCTTGATTCCATGGAAGCTTAACACATCTCAGCAAATTTGTTCTGTTTTATGCTTCTGAGTTTCCAACATCTTTATGTTTTTCAGCCATAGCACATCCCACTACTCAGTTGTTCCACAGCTTAAACACTCAAATACTGAATTATCAGCAGCCGTACTGCTAACCCCAATGTGATATTTCATGGGGGAAAAGTTTTTCAGAAGTAAGAATTGAAAAACTAGTCATCATTTAAATGAGTTTGTCTAGAGTGCATGATTTGGACTTTTTTTTTTCTAGATATGACAAACTGTGTCAAAATTACTCTTTCAAAATTTGGTGCTATTATTAACCCAATCACTAAAAACTAACTACAAACTTTATCATCCAGTTCTTGTTGGAGGGTTATAAGGACTTTATTTAGATTTGATGATTGGGACTTCCTGTACCAATCCGTAGGTTTCCATTCACATTTCAGAAACTGCTGTTCCTTGTTTGCACCTGAAAATGACGAGAACGTTACGTTACGAACGTTAAGTTTGTCACGTCTGCCAGAGTAACATGAACGCTGCGGTTCTGTGACTGGAGGGATTCTACCGACGGCTTCTCATGCAGCTCAGTAAAGGTGTTACTCCAGTTCATCTTTACAGTTACACAAAACGCTAAAAGATGCTGCTCATGCCCAGATACATTCGTTCAAAAGTTAAAGGAGTCAGTACTGAATGGCTCATCTGAGTTACATTTTGCTTTGTCTGCGTTTCTTTTTTTTTCCCCCAGCACAAACTGTAAAAATGATGTTAATTCAATTACGCACTTTCATTCATCCACAGCTAAGTGACAGCAAAAGCATGAGTAAGACTATAGATCATCATTCTTCTGGGTCACGTATTGATGGTCGATGTCCATACCTTCAGTTTCCTCATCATCCAATAATCTGTGCAACTGCAATCATTCATCGGCATATCATCATCATCATCATCATCATCCTACATCCACACAGAACAAAACAGCCATCCAAACACCCGAGCGGCCGTCCATTCATCAGTTAGCCAGTCAATTAGCCATCCATCCAACCAGTCGGTGAGTGCCACGGCCGCTCGCATCAGCCAGTCAGATCGGGTCGCGTGAGTAATGAGGAGGAAGAGACAGATTCGCAGAAAACTGCGGAGTCACAACCCGCATATCATCCCGCTCTGATTCACTTTATGGCTCCCTCTCACTTTTCCGTTTCCTCTCTCCTGCCACTCTCTCCTCCCAGCGCCTGCCGCTTAGACCCTTGACTCATCTTTTCACGGTGAGGAGACGACGTTCTCGCCGTGAACGAATCCCATCCTTCGTTTGCAGTTTTACTCTAGAGGCCATCAGGTTTTACATTTTGCAGTTCGGCTTTCTTCAGAAACAAAAGCTTATATTCGCAGAGGGGGAAAGTATTGGACCCAGTATGGACTACTTTTTATTCACATCTAAATACTTCAGACTGTTAAAAAAAAACTTTGACAAGAAGAAAATCCAAGTAAATACAAAAGTAAAATTTGAAATCATTTTCAGAGGGAAAGCAACCACCAAAGAAGTGAATGTGAAAATATAAACGCTTCTGTGAAATGTCTGATCATTTTCACTTACCACAACCAGGCCTGATTACCATCAGTTCTGAATAGTCATGAGATCACTTAAATGGAGCATCTGACGGCATTAACAAAGCTAAAAGATCTCAAAAAGCAATACAGCATGCCCTGGGGAACAGAGATACAACAGATGAAAAGTAAAGTCACTGCCAGCTACAGAAATAGTGTGAAAAGGGTGAAAAAGTAAGACTTTGAACATAAGTGTACCACAGCTACTGATGGAAAATGAAAAAAAAAAGAAAAAAAAAAGACGAAGAGTGGCGTCCCGTCGTCCAAAATAACTCAAGAGCAGAACAACATCTAAAGTACTGGAGGCCTCGTTTGTCTCAGTTTAGGTCGGTGTTTATGATTCTACAAGTAGTAATCCTATCCATAAAATATTTTCAACCACCTACCATAACGAACACAAACAACAACAGCCTAACGTAAGCAAAAAAAAATAAAAAAAATAAGTAAACGCCTTAATGATCCCCAAGACCTTTGGGAAAATGTTTGACTGAGCAGAAAATTTCACCAAATGAACTAAATCTCAGTAGTTCAACACGGTGGTAGCAGTGTGATAGTCATTGGTTGATTTGCTGCCTCAGGCTGTATTTAATGGAATGTGAATTCTACGCTCTACCAGAAAATCATAAAGGACAATGTCCTACCGACAGCTCTCGACTTTATCCTCAAGCAAATTTAGTTTGAAAAGGAAGACATTTATCTGCTGCACACCAGCAAGTCGACGTCTGAATGGTTCAAAAATAAAATAAAATCGGCCTAGTGAAAGTCATGACTCAGACTGTGTTCATTTTCAGACGCGCTTCCATGTGGCTGAACTTGGACAACTCCACAAAGACGAGCGGCCACAAGTTTTCCACAACAGTGTACGAGACTCATCGCCACGTGTGGCAAATGCTTGATGGCAATTCCCGCTGCCAAGGACGGCAAAGCCAGCTTGGTTTAGGGAGCAACTGCTTTTTCACAGAAGTTTGTAAGTTCTTTTTCCGTGGCAATTTTAAATAAGTTACAACTACGTATTATGCAACAAGACTGTTGTCAGTCTTCTCCTTGTCAAGTGATCTCTTGTAGTATGAGTGCTTACATTGTGCCCCAGCACAGAGCAAATGAGTAGAGCCATACTGTACAACAGTTTGAATCGAAATCCCAACAGCATTTAAAGGGGAAGGAAAGCAGCTCAGTCTGTAAACACAAAATGTGGACAGCTGTGTTACCTGTAAGGGCCCTCATGGTCCCTCGTGCTCAACACTGTGGGCAGACGTAAAGACGGAGAGAGGGGTAAAGTGGCGATGCTGGCTGATGAAAATGGCCCTCCACTGGGGTGGGTGCCTTATCAAGTGCATAAGTACGCTAGAGCTGCATGGGGATGGTTGAGCCTCGCTGTGGTGGTTATACAACCACAACACTTCTCCGGCGAACAGCAGTTAAACTCGGGGCTAAATCTGGCGGCTGCCGCTTGTGTAACAGACAAAAAAATAATAAATAAAAGACACACCACTGGCCTGAAGAAAACCCAGGCTTCCAGATTTCCATCCAGCCAGCCGTGCACCGTGAATACAGAGCGGATTTTAAAGCAGTTTATTTTTATACCGCATGTGTTCAAGAGTTTCACGCTTTCGTGCACCTTTCTGTTGCGCCGGCGTCATCGTTACCTCTGGTGCAGGCCGTGCGCACATGCCCAGATCAATGTGCTCCTGATATTTTTGGAGCAAAGAGGTCTAGAACTACACTGAAACCTTTCAACACCGACCACCGCTCCTCAGCGAAACAACTCAAGTGAAATTCAACCTGATGTTTCCCTCATGTGAAGACTCGCTTGTGTGTAATAGCAGCAGGAAAGACAAAGCTGAACTCTTTTTTTTTTTTTTGCATCCAAAAATACAGAACCAGATCTGGAAGGGAGAAAATATAGAAAAATATAACAGATATAAAGTTAAAAAGGCGTTGATATGATAGAAAGGTTGTCAGAAAACCATCGCTGGGAAACTTTAATGGCCAAGAAGAAACTTGAACAATCACAAGATACAAAGATGTTGAAGAATTAACCAATTACCAAGGACTGCCAGTAGAGCTCCTGAGACATAAAATGTGCGCTTTAATATCTAATCTTAGAAAAGAATACTCAAAAGTTACAAGCATGTGTGGAAAAACAGAGAAATCTGACAGGTTGTTTGTATCTCAACACATTCAGACAAGAACAGAATTTAATACGATTGAATGAGAACCAACTTTTGGAACCTCAGTCATGTAAACTCGGTTCGATTAGGAACCAAAATGGAAACATTTGCTACATTTTCAGCTGGTGTGCTTCTCTTTCACACGGCATAGTGTAAAACCAACCAAACCCTTTGGAACATTTATTCCCCTCCTCACCTGTGGGGGCGCCGCACAAAGAACTACTGAAGGAAACGACTTGAAAACCTCCGAAGACGACACTGAGCGCAACGCCCTTCTTCATGAAAGGTAAACAAATATGTAGTGGTATTAGATTTTCACGGTTGTTTGATTTCTCTTTTGTCTTTGATGAAAGACCATGAGCCATTTCTCCCGCTAGTACAAGACTAGCATGTTTGTTTTGGTAGCATTTACCCAGAATGCCCTGTGCTAAAGTCCACGTCCTGCTTTTGGAGCGCTCTCCAGGCCGCCTGGTGTTGGCATATGAATTCAAACCATGCCAGAGTTCACTTCAATCAAACAGAGACTCGGGTCTTTCGGTGGACCAGAGTTTGTTCCTTTTGGTCCGGGTCAGAGTTCGAGTTTGATTAAAGCGGATTAAACAGGACTGGTGTGAATGCACCAGAACTAAACACAAGTTCTAATGAAGTGAAAACTGCTGTTGTTCATTTACAAATTCTGAAGCTGCTGAAATTCATCAGTAGAGATAATGACATTAAATATAATATTAAAATAGGTTTTATTCAACATGTCATTTGTAGATTTTCATCGTTCATCTCAAAACCTGTGTGTGTGAGGAATCTCCCTTCAGTCTGCTGAAGTGTGTGTCTGTGTGAGTGTGTGTGCCTTTAAGTCAGCTGTTACCAAATGAGCTCTGTGTGTAAAGTGTCTAATGAGTGTCTAATGAGACGGGCTGGAAAAGTTCTCAAAGTTTTCAGAGGTTCAGAAGTGGTTGAAAGTGCAGACGTTCTTCAAGTGAGGATAAACAGACGTTTGGAAGCTTTGTATATTTTAATCACAAAAACATGAGCACCATCTGTGAGCAGCAGAGGAGAGACGGACACATGGACGGCTCATGAGACAATTTTAAAAAATGTATTTATCTTTTTTTTGTTTTTAACAGTGAACAAACACATTTGAAAGTTAGAGAAGTTGTGTCTGCTTTGTCTTTATTTTGCTGTCCACACATTTGACTGATTAGTTGCCAGCATGTATTAAATGTGCAGACTTTGTTAAATGTTTTAATCACATTTAACTGCAGATGATGTGATAACGAACACATCCAGTTAAAACAAGACATTCCTAAATAATATATATAGGTAAAACATACCAGTTTATTCAAAGTTGCATGTTGAAAGTGGCACTTTGACCAAACTGAGGTTTATTTTTGTTTACTAAAAGCCTGATTCACATCATTTTTGAAAATTAATTTGTTTTATTATCATACGGACTTGTGTTTGTGTGCTGAAGGTGAACATTTTAATATAATTTAGAGTAAAAAAAAATACTTTGCAAAACTATCTTGCACATAAACATGAATTTTTGTTACGAAATAAACTAAAAACTTCTTCTTGGGAAGAAGAACTCGGACAAATCAAGTTAACTGAAAACCCAATGAATGCATTAATAAAAAATAAATAATTTAAAAACCACTGCTAATGTTCATATTCTTCCAGATTTTGGAGTCGGCCATGATTGGCAGGATGATTAGTAAAGGATTTGATATTCTGTCTCATTTATTAACATTGAGGGAATCTCATTAAATTTGGAAATATATTCACTGATCCATAAATGGGGACAAATAAAATTCAATCAAAACTACAACCTCAGTCATGGAACCTGTGATTGCTATTTTTTAAAGTCGTTAAAAATCAGTCAAAATCGTGAATCGCTATTGGTCAGGAGAAGCACATCTGTTTTCACACTGATGAAGAGGAAGTAAAAAACTTTTTTCCTATAAAACTTAAACTGTATTTTGCCAAAAATAATTATGAAAATCAACATTTTATCGGAGGACTGGATGGGTAAAACGCAAATAAATAAATAAATAGCATAACATGATATAAACAGGCACACACCGAAACACATCCAAGCTGCTCACACTCAGTCTCTCAACCCGTTCATGTGTCGGCACTTCTGGAAAGCTTTGGACTTGGATAGTAAAACAGATTTTTTTTTATTTTTCAGGATATTTTTCTCGCACATACCATGGTTGGTTTTTACCTGCGAGCGAGTGACGTGCTCTCGCTCGAGTTTCAGCAAGTCTGCTTTAATAAGTGATCATGTGAAAGTGAGATGATGGATCCTGAAGCCAGTAGAAGAAAAAAAAAGATTGATTTAAGCTGGAAAAAAAAAATATATATATATATATATATATATATATATATATATATATATTTCTGGTTCACTGTACACACAACAACAATCACTACTCATAATTTTTTTTAAATCATCTTCCTGCACGGTGAGGCTGCCTGGCTAAGAAATCCTCCAAACAGCTTGTTGCTCTGAAAGCACGCGTTAGAAACTGTGAGTCACGAGAGGCGGCACAAAATCCAGACGCAGAGAATACCCAAACTGACTCACCTAACGAGGACAGACACACACACACACACAGTGCCTGTGCACCGCCAGAAGAACGCCCCACTGACAGATGAGGAGCCAGGTTGATGAAGGAGGCCGTTTGTTCGCAGATACAGACGGCTGATGAGGGGGGAGTGACAGAGGTAGTGGGAGACACGATAAGAAACGGCGTCACAGCCTCAATGTGGACGATTCCCTCACAGCAGAATCTCCAATTCATTGAAGAACATTTTACAGAAAGCAAATGTGTTTAATAAAGATGTTTGTGTGCTGTTTTCACCTCTAGGACGAGAGTATTTACATCCCTTGACTTGAGGATATGATGTTCTCTCATAAAAACAGTTTTTTCTTTAGAATCTCTTGAGTGTGAGCACATAAGAGAGCAAAATTTGAAGCATAATTCTACTTCAGTCTGGCAACCACAAAGCCTCTTGACTCAAAGAATCCGTTTGCATCTGCAGTGACCAAATGAGCTCATTGGTAAAACCTGAAGAGTGTTCACATGGGAAAGGCACATGGCGTTTGTGCAGCAAAAATGTTCCTTTGTGCCGCTATCGCTTAGGAAAAAAAAAAATAATAATAATAATAATAATAATAATATATGTATATATTAGGGATGTGCCGATCAGGTGTTTTCCTGCCGATACCAATACCGATCACCCATGAGGGCCGATACACCGATACCGATCACCGATACCGATCACATAATTATTATTTATTTATTTTTTTTAATCATAAACACTACCGGTTACATTATGTGGAAAAAGGAACCATGAATTCACCTTAATTTAGACAAAAACTTGTTTTTAATAACTTTTTTCAAGAAGAAAACTAAACAAAACAGGCTAAATAATGCAAAGAGCCAAAATAAAACCTCTCAACATTGCCAAAAAAATTCAAGTATAAAACTTAACATTCAAAGGCAAAAACAGGTTCCATTACAATAAACAATCCAGAGTTACTGAATGAAAACTTCCTGTTAGCATGGCGGCTAGCTGATTACTGCTAGCTCTGATTGGCTGTTTCTGACTGACCGGAGTAATTATGCAGAACAGGGAGGAGATCGATTATTTTTTTTTAGAGATTATCTGTCTCATGTTAGGACAGCGAAAGTTTTAATACGTATGTAAAATGTATTTTTTAAGTTAGATGCTGCAGCTTTAAGCAGAGGTTTGGTGTGAGAGTCACTACCAGGTGGAGCAGAAGCGAAGCTCCGTCTGTGAAATATTACTACCTGTAGCGTAGCAGCGGTACAACAGCGAGAGCAGAACCAGCGTCTTACATCGCAGCTCGAAGACTTAAATCATTTTCCAGGTTATTTGTTTAGCTTTCTGACCGTCATGCTAATCCGGGTGAGTGTTTGTAGCTGTGCGCTGCTTCACCTATCTGATCCTCCGTATGTCTTTTTTACTGCAGTGAACCTCGATGTAGCCAAACTCCGTCAAGTATGACACTGTTTTTATGTCGTATTAGCTTCGTTGTGTTGATGCATTTTGACTGCTTCAATTTTCCGCCGCAACACGCAAACTTCCCCATTCACTCAGTGCGTTATAGTTCCATATCGCTTAGGATTTGTTGCTGCGCGTTTGCACAGAGTGAAGGAAAGAGGAGACCAGCTGCACAGGCAGGCTGCGAAATTAGATGATCGGTATCGGCAACAAGAGCCAATGATCGCCGATCACCGATCATGCACTTTTTCACGAAAATCGGCCCGATTATGATCGGTGACCGATCGATCGGCACACCTCTAGTATATATATATATATATATATATATATATATATATATATATATATATATATATATATATATATATATATGTTTCTAGAGGTCACAAAAGGTCAACCAGCCCCACCCCACATTTACAAAACCGATTCATTATTAATTAAATGTGCTATGGGAGTTTGTGCTGCACAAACGCAGCACAATTAATTTATCTGTCTGGTTTTATTGATGTGGTGACGGGAGACGAGTTGATCTTTGACCTCTGGAATATATATTTTCAAATACTGAAGATTATATGAATTAAAATTGATGGCACAAATGAAAATTGTGCTGCACAAATGGTTGATTGACGCCATATTTGGTTTGATTGTATTATTGTGGACTAACTGGTTGACCTTTAGCGACCTCTGGAAACATTTACCGGTATCTTTAAATTGATAGCGGCACAAACAACGGACACCAACTTTATTTCATTTGAAGAAGGTGGAAACTCAGGACTTTTAATGTTTTCACATGAGCTGCAAACATGCACCACTATTTATTTTATAATTCCATGTGGTTCATGTGAAAATATGTGAAGTTCAGCTGTTTGTCTTCCAGGTCTTGTCATTTCAAATTAAACCCGACCAAAATCGATCATGTCCACAGAGGTTCCCTGGAAAAAGTACTTTTGAAACCTTCAATTCCAGTTTGTTCTGTGGGATTTTACGCGACAAACACAAAGTAGACGCATTTATAAAGGAAGTGGGAGGAAAATGATCAGAATCTTGTTTGCATGTTGTGATGTTTGCTTGTCAGATCACATCACCAACTACATTTTTTGGCCTGAAAGTGAATATTTCAACCACAACAACAATTGAGAAATATTTCTCTTTGTATGATCTCTTTTTTTTTTATCAAATACTGTATTAAAAATGACTTACTCAGACACCGACGTGACCTAACGTACCGCTACGTACATCGTAAAAGCCAGGGGTCATTCATCCCGTTTCTTTTGGAAATCTTTTCCCTCTACTGGTCCTCCCTCGTGATTTATTAATCAGTAATATGATTCTTTAATCGCTCATGACCTTTTCCCCTGAAGTAAAATCCCCCATTAATCATTTCCACTATGAATCATTAAAAACCTCAAACTCTATAGATCAGAGTTAAAGCTTTGTCCGTTATTTGCCTCAAACCCAGATGTGTCATCTGATTTAATTTATGTATATTTTAAAAATAAAACACAAATATCCTGATTTTCAGTGGTCATATTTTTCCCAGCTTCTCCATTTAATATTTTATTGTAGAGATGGACCAACTCCAACAAGACGGTCACAGTGAGGAGTTCAAACTTCGAAGGAGATTTAGCAGCATTTTGATCCAGTGGAGATTCTAAGTACTAAGATGCGGTTTGTATCAGTACTTGTTCAAACTCTGAACCATAAAGTTCTAGGCACTCAGAATTGGTCATTTTTGCGGCAAAAATTTGGATACATATGCGTTTAGATTTAATGTGCAAAGGAAGTTTAGTCGTTTTGCACAGCTGAACAGTTGCCATGGAGATTTAAGGATTTCTCAAACTTGCATGAAAGGACCAAGGAAACTCCAGGTATGTATTTGACATGATGTAAAGCTCAAAAAAGTTGATTTGACAATTTGACATAGTACGTTAGAGGCATGAAAAGGTAAGCTTTTTATAGTTAATAAAAAAAGATTCTGCTAAACAGTAACAGTAAGTAAGCCTTCCTGGTGCGCTTTCCATTAATGCAAAAATAAACCTGAGTTTCATTCATGTCAGTAACGCAGGCTGACTCAGTTTAAAACTGCCGTTCTGCGTCGTTAGAGATGCAAACAAAAAGCTGCAGATGGAAGCAGACGCTCATCAGGCTTCTGTGTCGTTGTCCAGGACTCTCGTTATGAAGCACATAATGAAGAGCTCGTCACTGTTGATAAGCAAACACTTCATCATGACCTTTTCCGCTAGCGCTCCGACGGTTAGGAACGACGGACCATCGGTACGTCCCGGCCCTCCCTCCTTCCTGTGAGCGTTAAGAGCCGGCGTGCCGACGACGCCGGCTCTTAACGCTCGCAGGAAGGAGGGAGTCCAGGATGAAAACAACCACCAGCCACCAGGGAGGAGGATGAAACGCCGATCCCCTCCGTCACACACATTCCTCATGTAATGCAAGTGTGTGTGTGTGTGTGTGTGTGTGTGGGTGTACTCGAACCCCTCTAAATCTCATATTAATTATAATCAGATTGGTTATTGATCAGAGAGCCAGTCTCAGTATTGATCTGGCTTGTGCAGCCTGGTAGCAGGTCATGGAACCATGTTTGTGTCTGGAGACATTAAAAAAGAAGAAAGTCCTTCCACGTTGGTCCTAGTATAAGTTAAACGAAGGATTACGCAAATGTTTTGAATATAACTAGTAAAACAAAGTGTTAAGATAAACTTCTGCTTTAAAGATCTTCACATGAAATTTGAGTTACTTGTGCTTCAATGTATGTATTTTTTATTTTAGAAGTATTCTGAAGTTGTTATATGGTAAACGGTTCACTTTTTTATTATTTATTCAACAGAACTAAATTCACAATAAATCTTTTCAAAAAATGCTTCAGTTGATTGTGTTTGCTTAGAATTTAAATGGCACATAAAATATTTATTTTGTTCCTACTTGCTAAACGTCTCCTGGTTTATTATGACATATTAATACACTGTAGATATGTACAGTCTTCTCTGACATTAACTAAACTGGTGAATGTCTTAACTGATAGACTACGACAGCTTAGTTGTATATCTAGGCTAAGCAACCACTGCCTGTGGGATTCCTCACGGCTTTATTCTTAGCCCACTTCTCTTCAGTACATCGTCTTCAGCGCGCTCCCCTCCGCTGAAGTTATAGATTGTTAGAATATGTCTAATCACGCCTCAGCTGATGTCAAACAACTTTACAACTTATTTTAGGCATGTGAGATTTTTGTAAAGTAGTTTTTAGCAATAAAATCTATCAGAAGGTTGCGATGCATCCAAAAGCTTCTGCCAAAGTCCTAACCAACACTAGGACGATGGTTGAAATCCCTGCAGCCAGCAGAGAGTTTACATGGATTTCTTGGAATGATGTTCTGTGAAGTTGTGATCAGTAATAATTCCCTGACCTACAGGAGAAACATCTCATGTCGCAGCTAGTCTGTTCCAAAGATTGTTGGAGTGAAAACCTAAACCAAAAGCCCAAAGTCGGTCCTGGAGGGTCGGCATCCTATGGCTCATTAGCAGCCCTAAGAAGAACATTTTCATTGCTGAGGAAATACTTAGATATATAACTAAGTTGTCGTAGTCTGCCAGTTAAGACATTCACCAGGGAGAGAACTAAACCATGCAGGACGCGAAGACCGACTGTGGGCACCACTGGCCTAAACGCTAGTTCAGGTGCATCATCCTGCCTTGTTAAGTAATTTAGCAACAAAATTAGTCATCAGTCTATCTGGACCATTTTCAAACAAGTATGAGATCTAGAAAGCACAAAAAATAAATATAATTGACTGATAGGATGGGTTCACTGTACAGCTTTATGCTTGACAAACTGATGGCTTCACTGTGGAAGGTATATTTGCCGTGAAATTTTATGCAGCTGTTTCAAGCTGCTAGCACCATTTCAGTTTGAGTCGTTTCAATTTCCTAACGTTAGCTGACGTTAAACATCTGAATAGCTGTAGCGTCGACCACTCTGGGTTTATTCACTTTTGAAAAAGCTCATCATGACACAACATGCTGATATTAACTTCCAAGAACATTACTTAGAAAACATACAAAGTAAGCCTTTAAACGGCTGCACTGGCTCCCTGTAAGAAGATATATTTCAAAATCCTGCTACAGCTCTATACGGGTCTAAATGTTCTCGGGCCTAAATGCATGTAGTTACTTGTTACGTATGAACCATGTAAGCAGATCCCTCAGGTCCTAAGAGACCTCTTTACTCAGTGTTCCCAGGACCAGAAATAAATCTGGAGAGACAGCATCTAGTTTCCATGTTTTCTAAGGCTGTTTTTAATGGAGTTTGTTTAGGGAATCTGGTCTGCATTGCTACATCAAAAATCTACAATAGATGCTATTTTTTTATACACTAGTGAACTCTTAGAGTGAGAAACACAACAATAGACTGGTCACACATGGAACTAAATGATTTACATTGGTAAAATAGTATTTAAAATTAGATGCGTTTCCCTTGCAAATGCGCGCAAATCTTTGGCTATATTTCGCTAACATCGAAAAAACAAAACTGCATGATTTTACAGAAGAGCTATGGACTCAACACATTCTAATAAGACAACTACCACTTTGTCGTCTTCCACATTGTTTTCACCAGCAGTAACATCCGGCTGTCGATCACGTGACTCGTGTGATGAGAAAAAAGTGTTTCCATTGCAGTTTTCCAAAATTCATCTATTCAGAAAACCTACCTCGTTCCTGCGCAAAAACGTTTTATCAAAAAATGTCAGTTTTGAAATTGGCACGTTTCCATTAAGCAAATTTATTTTCAGAGTTTCTGAAATCTTTATTTGCAAAAACATTTTGTGGGGGATTTTTGATTCCCCACAGAAAAATGACCAAAATATTGTCTTGGCTCGTTCTCACAAACCCAATATTTTGTGCCTCTGACTGTATCACTATATTCCTGGTAGGAACGTTGGCTAAATCCACAGTCGTTTAACTTTTAATAAATTTTAATGGGTTTCCTTTGATTAATTCTATTTACGTACTTCTTTTCCTCTGTAAGGACCTATGAGTAGTCCTCTGTACCAACGGTACCTGGCTTTCCTTTCCTTAAGCATGAATCGTATATACACATGTTTCAAGCTGTCACTTTCAGTCACAGTGGACATGGAAGCCCAGAGCTCATTTTCCGTGCAACATCTAAACTCATCAGACAGACAACTGGGAAATTGTTGAAACCAAAAGGCGCTCCAGATTGGGTCTTTAAGGACTAACAGCCATTTCAGTGACAATACAGAGCAGTGTGTGTGAGAGGGATGGGATGGCAATAAACAGAACAGCTTGATGGCCTTCTTGTCTTGGCACGGCCTCTGTTCGTCTAAATCTTTTTTTCCTAATTTCACAGCTTGACTCTTATTCCTGCCTCATTACGCTGTGAGCAGAGAGAATGGGCTGTGTGAGTGTATGAGACGTGAGATCACCGTCTCGGTTTCCAAGGAGCGATTCCGCGCCCAGCCGCCGGAGCGGGCACGAAGCGCAGCAAAGTCAGAGCAACAAATACACACACACACACACACAGACTCGGGAAGAGACGCTGAAAAATCACAGAGAAAATCAACATCAATTCAGAACGAAATGCTTTCGTATTTTACAGAGTGGAAACTGTTTCTCTTATTCACGAAGGGACAGCAGCAGGGACGCAGAGAGAGAGAGAGAGAGAGAGAGAGAGAGAGAAATTTCATTCTGCGACACGAGGGAAGAGGAATGAAGACGAGAAGATTCAGCTTGGGAATAATGAAGAGATAGCAAAAAAAAGAAAGAAGAGGACATTGAAAAGGAGAAAATCTTGTTCAATACGCTTTACTTTTTTAATCCCATTACAGTTCAAAGGAATCTTAACAATTAGCTTGTCCGTGTTAAATTATTACATTATCCCTAACAGTAGACTGAGACTTGCACACATGAAAATGTTATCCTTACTTCCCCGACTGCCGTCTTCGTTCCAGTTTGTTCTTCCTTACCAATCACTGTAGCATCTGCTTCTTAATATTCTTCACAGTCACTGCAAATAAGACTCATTTTATTTGAACTCACCTGGAGTTGTGGTCTGTAGAACTTCTCTTCATCAGACTTTTTTATTTAATTTAATTTTTAATTTTTTTTCATCTGTGAATGAAAAATTCAGGGTTCCAACTCAACCTTGAAAATATGTGGGTAAGTAAAGGGGGAAAAAGCATTTGAAGGCTTTATTCTTTAATTAGTTATAAGACAACAAAATCTAAATAAAAAAATATATAGTTGACATATTTTTACAAAAACAATAAAAAGTTATTAAAGTCCTCATGCTGAGCTTTAAGCGTCTGTATTCAGTGACTGTCGCTGTAACCTAAACTGATCATCATGTTTCAGGTTTTGTAAAACATACAAAACAGACATAAGAGGAGCCAACTTCCAGTTGTTTTTAATAATTTGTCTGGAAATGTAGAAGAAATGTAAAAAAGTACAGAGTAAGGAAAACGATGCTATTTTTAACTGGAATAAAAGTCCTGCCTAGCGTTACTAGGCGACACCGATAACATTCGTTGTTGTGGGCCGATAACCTGGGAGAAAGGTTTTAAAAAATGAAGCCAGAGAAAAAACAAACTCACTAAGAAGCAAGAAGTTCATTCATGCTGTTACAACATAGAGCTAAACTCTGGTGCATGGCGGTTATCTTGCTCCGTCGCCATTATGTATTCTTACACTTTAATTTGTTTGGGTTGGAAGAATTCGTGCCTGTTTCACAATTCAAAGAGCTGCTCTGAAAACAGCAGGATGAAAATATCAGAGAAAAGCTAATGGCCTTTTCTTTATGCTTTTGAGAAATTTAATCAAAGTCACTTTTAAAATTAGGAATACACCTAATACACTTAATCACTCTCATCACGTAGAGGAATATGCTGGATTTTCAAAAACATTTCAAAAATATCGTAGAAATCTAGGTAACAGATGGCACTTCAAAGGTAGTAAATTAAACTGCACTAATGGTGTTAAGTTGTAACATAGAGAGCCAGTTGAAATAGTAAATGTTATTACTTCATGTTTGTTTAAATGAGTAAAACCAGTTTTAGTGTGTGTATTTAAAGTTAATGATCCTCACTGCAGGAAGACGAAAAATAAAACTTTTTATCGCTGGCTAGAGATCAGAAATTGGCAACAGATTTGTAATTTGTGGTGCATCTCTGTTAAATGGAACACATTTATTCTTATTTTACTGGTCGTAAAATGCGGAAAGTGTCCCATCAGAAGGAGAACAGTGTTTACTGCCATCGCACAAACCTGTGTGCAGCTGACAGTTTGCAATAAAGTAAAAGTAAAATACTCAATATGTTCAAGATAATGGTTGGGGCGTTTGCTTCGGTTTTGAAAGCAAAATAAACTTTCAACTCTTTACCTTGTAGAAAAATTCATAGTTAGTGTCATTTTAAAATGTCGGTTTATGTAGGACTGAAATCATTAAAGTATGTAATCTTGGACAAAAACAACAAAACACTTTATAGTATACATTTATATTATGTTTTGAATCCCAAAGTGTGAATAAAAAACTTAGATTCTGGCCAAACAATGACATCGCAGCATATCCCGTTGTGCCACAGCAGTTTCCCCTTTTATTATTCTTTCCTTTTTATGCTTTTAGATGGTATTTTTGCAATGTGCTAGAAATAATAAAAAGCATGGCACAGTATTAACTTTTCAATGATATTCAGGTGTTTTTCTTATTTGACTGTACTGTCGCTATGCTTTCTGGAGTTACGTTCGCAATTGCAATTTTCAATTGAGTAATTGAAAATTGCTCAACATTTGAAAGCCTGTTGACATCACTAAGGGACATTTATAAATCCTGGTTGAAAAATAATTATGGTACATCAAATACTCAATGTAGATATTGTACAAACATTTGACATATTTAAAATAAGACTTTATGCTGGTTACCTGGCTTCGATATAAGTGCTGTAAAGAGATGTGCTTTTATGACAACAAATAATATATAGCTGATTAGGACACATAACTGATGTCTTATAAAAGCTATCATGTCTAAGTAGAGGCAGAAAGAAAAGTATTTAGGTTTTCAGAAAAAAGATACAATCAAATAAAATCCTACCAAAACCTGAAACAATGATTTGATGTGCTCCAACAGACACCCCAACCCCTGCTACTGCTATAGCCGAAACCAGAGCTAGCCAACCCTCTACTTCTCTTTATTCCTCCTGTCTGCCATATTTCTCAGTGACCCAGATAACAGCACTAGCTGAAGGGCTGAAGAGTATTCGATCTTAAATGACAACAAAAATAGACAGATTGGAAATGATAACCAGAGGCTTTGTTTTGAGCTTTAAGCTAAGTGAGGATCTCGACTTTAATGTGTCCATGTCATGCTTTCCACTCACATTTGGGCACCTTAGACGTCTGCATGCGATGTGCATTCAAATACTATTCATTAGGGCAAACATATTTTTAACAGCTGAACTTTAACAGAGCAGCTAATGCTGAGATGGTGACTGCAGCCTCTCGTTCTACGCCTCACTTCGTCCAGAGGGTCTGGAACCTGAGCTGCTGAGAAACGATTGTTTTCTGGAGGCGTGGAATGTGTTGAAGTTTTACATTTCACCCAATCGCTAACGTTTGTGACGCATGTAATGCACCAGTTTGACGCTGACTGGAAATTTTCTGTGGCAAGAAACAGCCATCCTCCAGTGCAAAGAGAAAAGAGCCAAAATAACCGTCAACATTAATTCAGTATCTGGAAGTGTGGCCAACGCGATATGAACAGTTTCGTTCACTTCCTTAGCTGCCATTCCCAACAAAGAAAAATAATGTAATTGTTCATAACTTCTCCTTCTGTTTGCTGAGTATCCCGAGAGAAATCCAGGTCAATGGGAGAAATCCAACAAGGAGCACTGAGGGGAGATCAGAATCAAATGGAAGGCAATGGCCTCGCTACGTTGCTGCTAATCTTCACCTCTTTTCTCTGGTGTTCCTCTGCTTCCTTTCATTTGACTGGTGTAAAAATAAAAACTCATGTTCCAACTCCTAACACAAGATTACCTGTATTGTCTATTTGTAAGAAAAGCTTCATTTTATGAGCATCATTAAAACAGAAAGCAAGGTAATAAGTACTAAGTGTTTGACCCTCATGCCTGCAATGGGACTTGAGTGGTTCTTTATCCTTCTGAGTGATCGGTTTTATTACAAAAACACACACAAAAAACTTTTGTCCTACCTGTTCCTGTAAAAAAAAAAAAACATCTGCTGCTGCTGCCCCTGCATTTCAAAATGACCTTGATATAAATCAAGTGAATATTTTTCTCATTCCAACTTTGATATTCACCGAAAAACAAAAGATTCCACAAACACGTGTGGAAAACACACGGGTTATGAAGAGCAATAGCCAACCCAAAAAAATTCAACTAGATAAAAATAAAGGATTATTACAGATCCATCAATTACAGATTTGTCACCATGTTCCAATCAGTATTTGCAAAGATTTTAACCTTTTGACTGTTGAACCGTACTTACATTCAAGAAGGACAATGTTTATTTTACATTTGTAAAATATATCATCTTCTAAATATGACATTGTCATCTTAAATTACCACACAGTGTGCTGTATTTTCTATTTAGTTTAAAATAGGGACATAGTCCATATGTCAGAGCAGTTGCTGTTAAGGACAAAAACAAACCGACAATAACGATAATAAAAATAAAAAAGGCATTTAAAGCCAGCTGTTAGTGTGGTTACTAACAGCATTTAATAGTTTCTTAGAGATTAACCTCTAAAGTTATATTAAAACTCACGGTAACTCAAAAGAAGGTTGTAATATTCCACAAGATGTGTCTCATAGGAAGAATATTCCGTCGGTACCTGTTGTAAATTTAAAAAAAACTTTAATGAGAATGCTACTCTCTTCACCTCCATGGAAACGCTGACAGTGAAAGTCTGCGGGTTCCTTAATCTATTTCTACTGAGATTGAAAAAAAATATTCTGTGTAATTGAACACCAACTTGACAACACACTGAAAGTCAGTGTTAATGGGTTTAAAAATCATGAAAGTGCAGAACTGCTGTTACGTTTACCAGAAAATATGACTTCAGAGGAGCATTATCACCTCCGACTGAAACAACAGGCTGAAGACATTCAACTAATGAGAAATGTTTTGGATCCTCCAACTGCGAAGCTTCACGTTTAGTTCAGCGTCCAAACAGAAAGATGGGGTACGTTACTACTGCTGTGATGTCAGTTTCACACATCACAGCCATAAGCTTTAGTTTCAAGCGTTCAAGGTGTTAGGGAGTGTTAGGGTTTTTAATAAGTCTATTTAGCCATCTACCTAGATTGACAGCTAGATAGATGGCTAAATAGCTAAACAGGCAGACAGCTAGAAACTAAATCTTAAGGCTTTAGTTTCAAGCCTTAGGCATGCTGATGAGAGTGAAAGTTCATCAGTGAAGACCTGGTTACAATAGTGTTGCATGACATTAAGAAATAATATTTGCTGCAAAATTTGTTTTGAGGTTGCTTTGATGCTAACGACATACATACGGTTTACATTACAGTTTTAAATCAGTGGGATTTTTTAATTTTTAAAAACATAATATATATAATCTGTGGCAGCCTGGATTAATTAGTTATCAAATGATGCATGGTATATATTGTTCAATGTGTAGGCAATTCAATGATGAAGCATTATTTACCTTAGACAGTGTGTGTGTGTGTGTGTGTGTGTGTGTGTGTGTGTGTGTGTGCGTGCGTGTGTGTGTGTGTGTGTGGTTGAAATGAAGCATGAAGGCAAAGGAGTGTTAGGGGTTTTTAATAAGTCTTTCTTTAATGAATATAATCTTACTAATGTGCTCTCATCCATCACTTTAATGATTTTTGGTACCTTGCGTAAATTAACTTGATCGTCCTGTTAGTATGTGTAGTAAACAAACAGAATCATGCTTATCTGTGGTTTCACAAGCATCTATAATTCATTTAAAAGGCTTTAACTTCTTCACTTGCAGCAAAAATGAGCAAAACACAATGTCATGTAAAGACTCTGAAGCCTGTGATTGTCACTAGGGAGTCGATGCATCGGTTTTTCTACTTTAAGCGTTAAACAGGATAGACGGGAACTACAGAAAGGAAGCTAAGGTGCTTATTGATTGAAGTAAAACAAAACAAAACAAAAAAAAAAAACAGCTCTTCCTTTTGTCTTTACATTTCACTGTTCAACAACTCACTTTCTGTCTAATCTCGAGTTTCTTTATGCTGTTCTGAGCTGCATAATTCATATAACCCATCCAGTATCAAACGGGGTCAAGTTCAGCACATTGGATCAGAAGCCATTGATAGATGGATGGATAGATTGATAGGAAGATAGATGGCTAAATAGCTAAATAAATAGACAGACAGATAGCTAAATAGCGAGAAAGACAGCGGTACTGCACGCTAGATAGACGGCTAGTAGTGATAGCCAGATAGACAAACAAATGAACAGCTAGATTGATGGTTACATAGTCATTAAAGTGTAATATAACACGGTTCATTTTTTTGTACATTCAAAATCACACTTAGAGGAGGCATCATGGGGTACTTTGCAGAACTTAACACATCCTCTGTTAAATTTGTTCATGGCCATTAGATGCACTTCCAAATATTTACCAGATATTGTTTATCACTAAGAGCCTCTGACAGCTGACATGTTAATCCTTCAGTGCTGCTGGGGCAACAGCTCCAGCAAATAGATGCAAAGACAAACAGGACTCCAGCTCTCCTCTCCAGCTGTGTGCATTTTTTTTAACTTACACTTTGTGTCAGCCTTTGTTTTTGATAACGTTTGTCAAGATACGTATGCCGTTTCTGTTCACAGCGTGCTACAGCAATCTGAAGGCAATTTGACGGTGCCAGGTATTCTGTGGCTTTCTGCGGGTCTCGGGAGAGCTGGAGAGTGGCGATGGTGCTGGAACCAATCCCAGCAGAAACTGGGTCAGAGGCAAATCCTGGACTGGTCCTTGTTATTACCTGACCATCATTTTCTACTGGTAGCTTTTCTGTCTTTGGAAAGAAACTACAGAGATGTAAATAACATTTGGGGGTTTCTCATCAAGGTACGTCTTACCCTTTTTGTCTGGAATAATTTTCCCAACCAGTTGAGTGGGTCAACCAGTTGTTGACCCAAAACAAAACAAATTATTGAAGCACGGGGAAATGGCCACACAGGAAAAAGTTCACCTAATGGTTTTTTATTACCTTTGAGGGAAGTGAGGATAAATGATGACGTTTTGAGACGGAAATGTAGCAATAGAACGGCTTACATCTATTGAAGAACCACTACACAGCTGCTTCTTTTTTATGTTGTTTTTTCTTTTTGGCTACAATTAAATTTCTTTGAAGTTAGTTGGACTTAATAGCTAGTTGGACTAACAGCCACAGTTGACCCCCAGCAGGTTAGGCACCACAGCAAACTGCGAATTGCTGAAATTTGAAAACACTTGGTACCAACTCTCTAAAAATAACTCTAATCACATATTTTAATAGTTCACACAATGAAAACCGTCGTAGCGCTGCTGCGGAAGGTAAAAACATCCAGGGTCTTTTCCTCCGCTTCTGGGAAAACAACTAATCAGCACAAAGAAAACAGTCATAAACATTCATAAAGACTTCTGTATGTTTATGACTAGTGTCAGGTCAGTCTTATGCACACCCCTTCAAATAAAGTGTTACCAAAGATTTCTCAAAGCAAAACTCCAGGTATGTTTTTTGATGAGGGGAGGAAATTTTAACATGATGAAAAGCTTAAAAAAAAAGCTGATTTGTTATCATGCATGATGCTGCCCCTTTAAACCATCTGATTTATGTAGCGGTGGCGTGGGACGAAAACAGACGCAATATTTTGCTCAGGAGAAGAACCTTTGCTTTTCCCATCCGCTTCATGAAGCTACAGAAATGGAAGAGAGAGCAGCTCTTATTCAGTGTCTGGACTTTGACAGTGTAGCAGACTGGCAAAACTGAGGAGCTCTGAGGTGTCCATGTTACGATCACATTAGACCGGCTCACCAGGGAAACTCAAAGACCCATTATCTCAACCTTTCTTCAAGCTTCTCAGCTTCTCACTTCAGTCATTTAATTTCATCTTCTCATTACTTCCTCTTCCCCCACATCCAACCGATCCTTTTCTTTCCTGCATTTTTTTTCTCCCCCCACTCGTTCTTCCTCCGCAGCGCTCAACATGTGTTTTGAAGTGAAATGAGCATGTTTGATGGGGAGCTGAACAGAGGAGCTGGAGGTGTAGAGGAAAAGGGGGGGTTTGGGGGGGGAAGCTGTTGGAAGACAGCAGCTCCTATATATAGCGGTGAGCGTGGGTAGATGCTGTATTGACAGGAAAGACACATTTTCTATCCATAGCAAAGCAAGAGGGAAGAAGAGGGATAATGAGCTAGAGAGAGGTTGAACAGGAGCCATGCCGCGTTGCTTGTGTTGCTTTTTTTTTTTTTTTTTTTTTTTTTTTTGCGTGATGGAACACGTCTGAGTTCCAGCAAACATTCAGATGCTAAAGCTTTGAGACGGCAGGAAATCCTACAGGACCTGATCACAACACTTAATAATAGAGATTTCATGTGATTCCAATGAAACGGCATTGATGTCATTTGACCAAAATGCATCGTTTAGAGGTGCAATGAAAAATTGTTTTCATAATAAAAGTTCTTAATATTTTGTCACAAACCTGACATCAAATTGGACACATGGTGGTGGCAGCATTATGATGTGGGGGTGTTTTGGGGAGGAGGTTCCAGCCGAAAGAGGAAAGCTTGTCAGAGTTGACGTGAAGACTGATGAAGCCAAATGTTGTGTAGGAAAAACTGCGAGACTGCACTGCACTGAGTTTAAGATATTCTGAGAACTAAAATGGCTCCACTATCAGTTTCTGAATGTGCAAAACAAAATGAAAACAAATCAGGGGTTATGAACAACTGCTAAGTTACAAAAGACTTGAGACTGAATCAAAGGATCACCTAGCAACAGCACAGTCCTAAATACACATCCAGTGATACGATGGATATGTATTTAGCTCGTAGCTCAACGTGTGACGTAGGTAAAGTCCAGCTCTACAGCCAAAATTTAAAAAACATCTCCACAAATGTTCAAAATTCAATTTGGGCTTGAGCGAATTTGAGAAATAAAATGACAAAATTATGGTATCGATTTGATGCCTGCCATCGGATCGATACCAAGTAAACACAGGGCCCGTATCGCCGATACCAATACCAATACCAGTACTTTTTAATGTAAGTTTGACGTATCGTCAAACTTCTGACTTGTAGGTGTAATTATTTTGTTCAAGAGGGAATCTCAAACTAAAGTACAGATTTTACCACTAAAGATCTGGGATACTTGGTATCGATATTTTGGATCAATTTGGCCACCTTTAAATTGCAAACAAAAACTGTAGAAGTTAAAAAAAAAAGAAAATCTATTAACCATTAAAAATTATTTGTGTATTAAGATGACAAAATGATAAAAAACATTCAAGAGGTGTGGAATACCTTTACATGCCACAGGTTTATAAGGTTTACGTTTATACAGAGGGTAAAGGAGAAACACTGGGTAGGAAAATAGGCCAGTGAATGAACTGCATTTCTTGCTCGCTCTTTGATAACCTACTACAGCCAAGCAGAACTGGGCTTGCAGGCAGAGACACGGGGTGTCCTGTGGAGTCTGGCAACGGGAAACTGGCATCGGATTGTTGCCGTCTTCAGGGCCGAAGCCTCTGAGGATCGGGTTTGTTCCAGGATCCCACGGATCCTCAATCGGATTGGAGTCAGGAGAGTTTGGGAGCCTGGCCTTCTGTTTGGGCTTTTTTTTTTTTTTTGTTCTGTTCCTTGTTCGAGTTTCAACATTTGTGACGGGGTTGCATCGCCCCTCTGAGGAAGCACTGTCACCAACAGAAAGAGCTTTGTCAGGAATGTTTATTCCAAGTGACACCCACATGAATGCCATTACAAAAAGAAAACATTTCTTCACGACATCGTGGTGAAACGGAGCTTCTACGTTGTGACTAATCGATGGCTAAAGTTATTTCCAGCATTCGATGGGAGGCACACCAACTTCCTGTGACTAGTGTTCAGCAGTAGTCACTAAGACAGGTGAAGTGAAGACTCCCTAAAAAGTATGACATTTAAAGTATTACATTTTGTCTACTCATTATTGTCTCCTAGTTGATTGGTACGTTTTTCTACATTTCCCGACTTAAGCTGTTATTAAATGTGTTTGACATTATCCACTTTTCAAAGAAAACATAAGCTGCAAGTTTGTTTGATTGACTGGCGCATTTGGAAAAGTCAATTTCATCTCACTATAATCACTTGTCTGTCTTCCCTGCTTTTACTTTATGCTGTTTAGTCGTCTTGTCTCTTTATTTTTTTTTCCCCGCTGTGTTTTTATCTGAGTTCCACTTCTAAAGATGTTACTAAAAAGTCATCAGTCCACCAAATGAAGAGATTTTCATGATTTTCTGCCAAACTGTGTGAAGATTCAATATATGCCCCAGAAAACTTACTTGTCACTTAAACGTAGATCAGCAAACAAAATGCCTACAACTACAGGAGGACTTAAAAGTCTCAACGGTTTTTTTAACAATGATCATGGGAAGCAAAAAGGGACACGTCATGGAAATGAAATTTGAGGGCATTGTTTGCTTCCACTGTAATTTTCCACCTCAGGGCCACGAACCAATGCACTGGTGCAGTCACCAACCGTGGTGTCCTGTATATTTTCGATGCATTCCTGCTCTGGTAGCCTCTGATTCAAATGATTGCATTACCTCCGCAGCACACCATCAGTTTCTGCACTCGTCTTAATGAGCCCATTCCTTTACAGTTTATAGGTGGGGATCAGGGTTGGGAACCACTGAGAAAAATCATGAGCAGTTCTGTGAGTGTTTCTACGCTAGCATCTATTCTGTTCCCCATTAGCATGCTCGTGCATCATCAGCGTTTCAGACCCAGCAGGCCGCGGACAACATCAGCGGTGTAGGTTGTGTTAAATGCTCGTCTTTTGTCACTTTTCTCGTGCATGTCTGGTGGCCGAAACACAACCCAGTGCTTCTTTCCAGTGAATGCACAATCGATGCACTGCTCCCGCGGGAACAGTCGTGGTTATTGGGTAATCGATACTTCTATCCCTGCTAAAGCTATTTCAGAATCAATACCATATTCAGACCACAGCCATGAACCAATCCATACCATTAATAATCCAATCAACTGGACTATGATCACTGGAGATGAGAATGGTTACTGCGCAGTGTTGCATCAACTCGCACCCTGAAAACTAAAGTGAATGTAAATGTGGATCACAGTAATGTGTCGGCAAATGGGAGCAAAGAAAGGCTGTTGAAGCCAGGTGATCGAAGGAAAACCTGAAATTCACTTAAAGTGAGATTTACGTTACTGGAGTAGCCAGTAATACTATTATTATTATTATGATTACTGTTATTATTATTACTGTTATTATAATAATTATTATGGTCATGTGTTTCTCTGGTTAATACATTACCAGAGAAACATCCTGAAAGTACAGGAACTTCCAAAACCCTTTCTCAAGTTTTAACCACAAATATCAGAGTTTGGTTCTAACCTGGTTTTCTTTCTTTACAGCAATGACTGATAGAACATGTTGGCTATTTAATGGATGGTGCACAAAACCCAAGGTGTCATTTAGAATGCAGTGTGAACAGTTAGTGGGGAAAAGAGGGACAATGAATGTTTAAACAAAGCAAAAACGAAGCGACTCAAATTTACCAAGTGATTTATGATTTACCCCCCCTCTGCTGGGACGCTTTGCATTGAGGAGCAGCCAGTGGGGAGGCGCTGATTTCACCTCTGGCATCAGAGTTGCATATAACGGATGTGAAAGCTGTTAAAGTGTACATTACAAAAAAAAAAAAAAGTTAAATCCTTACCATTGTATTGTTGGAAAACCAAGACAACCTATCTTTACTTTTGAAAGTAATCCCAGTTGACGATAATGAACCTCTGCTTTACAATGTTTTTCTGTCAAAGCTTGTATGCTAAAAGACAGAAAACCTGATTGGAAGGAGCCTCTCTGTACCTGCAGCCACACTAAATGCGTTCGCACCAACTTAGAAGCGTTCCCCAACCTGCTCACCTGTGGCAAGAACCTTTTCAAACTTGCTGACTCCCTTTGATCAGCTGTCGCTCTTCATGCCCCCGCCTCAGTCTAGCATGTTTTTGTCAGCCTGCTCAGAGGGAAGCATCTTCAGTCACAAGGTGAGCTTTAGCAGAGGTTAAGAAAAGCTTTCCCCTTCAGCAAGTGTCTCAGCTTTCAGAGATCCGTCCCCACGAGCAACACGCACACGAGTGACGCGTCCCCCGCCTTCAGGTACGGCGTGTTCTTTATAGAAACGGACAATAATCTTACCGGGAGAGGCTGTCCTGTGCATGTGCAGTACCTTATACCTTCAGACATGCTCTACTTGGGAAGCGCGCATGCACACACACACACACCTACACACGCACACGAGACACACAGAAAACAACAAAGTAGGTCTGGGCTACGTCAGGTCAGCTCAGCAAAGCACGACTAATGGATGCAGACGATAGGTGCACAAGTGTGTGTATGACACAGCAGAAGTGCCTGTGGAGCTTCTCTCTGCATGTTTTCCTTTTGTTGCCATAGGTAGGCAGACAGCGTGTTTGTGGGTGTTCGAAGGACTCGGGGCCATGTGTGACCCAGACCTCCGCCGCTAGCATGTGCGTTGCTACCGTGGCCCGGCAATGCGTTCGGGAGTGTGCGTGTCTCGGTTAAAATATGGAAAGCCTAAAGAGGAAGAGGTGAGAGGGATAGTGCTGGAAAGCACTAAGCCAGAGCATATCATCTGTCTGAGCTCCACCAGGCAACGTTAGGAGTCGAATACTTCATCCCAGATTGGACAGCGTCTCTCCTCCTTGGCAGTTTGAGCTGCTCCGACAAATTGATGAGATTAAGACACTGGCAAAGTCGTGCTTTTTGCAATCTTGTCCCTATTAGATGAAAAATCCAAAGCCAAGCTGATAACGGAATTATATATACTGCATGGAGCTTCCTTCTCCATATCTAGTATTTTCATTGATTCATTTCATAAGAATGCACAACACAGATCAAAGTTTTGACCCATCTTTCTGGAACAAGAAGCTTCTATCTTTGTGCTGTAGTTCTACCAACTACAGATGAGAGGTCATCTCATTAGTAACATCATTTAATCCCAGTCTTAATCCATCTGCTCTGAAGGCCTCACAGGTTTATAAGGGTGTTTTCTGTGTGATTGTGGACCAAAACTGTAGCATTAGTCACATTTTCAGCTGGTGCAGTTTGTTTCACACTGCACGGTGTCAAACAAAACTCTTTGAAAACCCTGTTCCCCTCCTCGCCTGTGGTGGCACTGCACCAAGAACCACTGAAGAAAACACAAAAACCTCTGACAAGGACATGAGTGCAACTTCCTTCTTCATGAAATTTAAACAAAAATTGAGTCTAACATCAGATTTTAGCAGTTGGAGAATTCCTCTTCTGTCTTTGGTAAAATATCACAAGTCATTGCTCCAGCTAGCACTAGACTAGCGCGTTTGATTTGGTTGCATTAACCCAGAATGTCTGGTGCTTTAGTCCACTTCCTCCTTGGAGTTTACATATGCATTCAAACCACACCA
This sequence comes from Poecilia mexicana, assembly GCF_051168715.1. Taxonomy (NCBI): domain Eukaryota; kingdom Metazoa; phylum Chordata; class Actinopteri; order Cyprinodontiformes; family Poeciliidae; genus Poecilia; species Poecilia mexicana. The sequence goes on from NW_028263379.1 coordinate 30,436,852, forward strand.
GAGTTCACTTCAACCGAACCAGACCTAGGTTTTTAGGTAGACCAGGGTTCACTTGTTTGGTCCACATCCATTTTTTGGAGTTCAATTCTGCTTTCACACCGCCACAAATGAACCTTGGCAAACAAACTAGAGTTTGATGAAAGCAGACTCAACAGGGCTGGTGTGAATGCACCCTGAGCGGACATCAGATAGCATCCAGAAAAACAATGGGCACAGCAGGAAGGTCAGACAGATAGTTCTAGAAAATCTTAAAGCAGGATTAGATTATTAAGCAATGTTGCAAAACTTCAACATCTCGCAGATCTCCGACAAGGATTGAGACAAATGCATACCCAGCAAGGACATGGCCGTCAAACTGATGGGCTGGGGCGGGAAAGCATTAATCAGAGAAGCAGCCAATAGGCTTAAGGTTAAGGAGAACTTTGTGATTCATATCTTGACAGGTTCTACTTTAATAAAGTTTCATTTGGTTACATGCTGCCTTCCCTTGTTGCACATTGCATGGCTTAGCTCCGACGTCACAAAGCGACTCGGATTGCCCAGAAAGGCTGCAAAAATTCACGTGACATCTTCAGGGGAAGTTCTTCACGTGACTGCTACTTATGTAATGTGCGTAATTAGGCACTATCAAAGCTAAACAGACTGCCACAAAGATTTAGTGCATTTAGTGCTTTATTTAGTCAGACAAAGAGTCACCAAGTCCGAGGAAAGCAAGAAAGTACGGAAAATAGACGGAGGACAGAAATAGAGAAACTGACAACACACGCGCGCGCACACACACACGCACACACACGCACACAACTGTGAGTCAGACATAAATACAGTGGAAAAATACAACCTTCAAATGTTGAAATAAAAAAAACAGCTAAATGAGTTTATTGTACAGGTCCTTCTCAAAAAATTAGCATATTGTGATAAAGTTCATTATTTTCCATAATGTAATGATAAAAATGAAACTGTCATATATTTTAGATTCATTGCACACCAACTGAAATATTTCAGGTCTTTTATTGTTTTAATACTGATGATTTTGGCAAACAGCTCATGAAAACCCAAAATCCCTCTTTCAAAAAATTAGCATATTTCATCCGACCAATAAAAGAAATGTGTTTTAATACCAAAAAAGTCAACCTTCAAATAATTATCTTTAGTTATGCACTCATACTTGGTCGGGAATCCTTTTGCAGAAATGACTGCTTCAATGCGCCGTGGCATGGAGACAATCAGCTTGTGGCACTGCTGAGGTGTTACGGAGGCCCAGGATGTTTCGATAGCGGCCTTAAGCTCATCCAGAGTTTTGGGTCTTGCGTCTCTCATCTTTCTCTTCACAATATCCCACAGATTCTCTATGGGGTTCAGGTCAGGAGAGTTGGCAGGCCAACTGAGCACAGTAACACCATGGTCAGTAATACCAGTGGTTTTGGCACTGTGAGCAGGTGCCAGGTTGTGCTGAAAAATTAAATCTTCATCTCCATAAAGCTTTTCAGCAGATGGAAGCATGAAGTGCTCCAAAACCTCCTGATAGCTGCTGCATTGACCTGCCCTTGATGAAACACAGTGGACCAACACCAGCAGCTGACATGGCTCCCCAGACCATCACTGACTGTGGGTACTTGACACTGGACTTCTGGCATTTTGGCATCTCCTTCTCCCCAGTCTTCCTCCAGACTCTGGTACCTTGATTTCTGAATGACATGCAAAATTTTCTTTAATCCGAAAAAAGTACTTTGGACCACTGAGCAACAGTCCAGTGCTGCTTCTCTGTAGCCCAGTTCAGGCGCTTCTGCTGCTGTTTCTGGTTCAAAAGTGGGTTGACCTGGGGAATGAGGGACCTGTGGCCCCTTTCCTGCTCACGCCTGTGCACAGTGGCTATGGATGTTTCTACTCCAGACTCAGTCCACTGCTTCCGCAGGTCCCCCAAGGTCTGGAATCGGCCCTTCTCCACAATCTTCCTCAGGGTCCGGTCACCTCTTCTCGTTGTGCAGCGTTTTCTGCCACACTTTTTCCTTCCCACTGACTTCCCACTGAGGTGCCTTGATGCAGCACTCTGGGAACAGCCTATTCGTTCAGGAATGTCTTTCTGTGTCTTACCCTCTTGCTTGTGGGTGTCATTGATGGCCTTCTGGACAGCAGTCAGGTCAGCAGTCTGACCCATGATTGCCGTTTTGAGTAATGAACCAGGCTGGGAGTTTTTAAAAGCCTCAGGAATCTTTTGCAGGTGTTTAGAGTTACTTTGTTGATTGAGATGATGAGGTTAATTGCTCGTTCAGAGAACCTTTTCATGATATGCTAATTTTTTGAAAGAGGGATTTTGGGTTTTCATGAGCTGTATCCCAAAATCATCAGTATTAAAACAATAAAAGACCAGAAATATTTCAGTTAATGTGCAATGAATCTAAAATATATGACAGTTAAATTTTTATCATTATATTATGGAAAATAATGAACTTAATCACAATATGCTAATTTTTTTAGAAGGACCTGTATAAATAAGCTTTGAACACTTGTGTGAAAAAAACAGAGAAGGGAAGGAGGGGAAAAAAGAGAGGACGCAAATTAAATGATTTGGAGGCTTTAAATTAAAAGATGATGATCCTAAATGATCCGATTATCAGAACAAACTCACCCTTTTGAGTCGGACACCGGCGAGTGAGGTCAGGGAACGCGGCGCGTGCAATTGAAAAACATAAAGCCGAGCTGACGTTCCCCAAACAAGCTCGGAGATTTGCAATGCTAATTACCGAATACGAGAGGGTCCGCACGCCACTACAATCATGCGAGTATAATCTCGGCTGGAGCTGGCAGCCAATTTAGCATCTCGAGGCAAATCGGGTCAAGAAGCACAGGAGCTCTGTTGCTCATAGAAACACACAGAGATTTCACACACGAGTGAAGGAACTCCACGTGCCCGCGCTTCACGCTAATTCACAGGCAGCGCCTCTGAGCAAGCCTCCCAGGTGCCAATCCAAGCACACTAAAACTCCCGTAACGCCTCGCAAAGTCAACACTGTGTCACAGTCAAACACTTGATATGCAAGCGATCGTAAATTAGCTGCAGGTAAAAAAAATAAATAAATAAAATAAAAAATAAAAAAAAGGCTCGAAAGTGAAAGATGTGACCAGACTCGACTCAGAACAAATGAAATCTGGTATAAATGCAACCGTGTCACACAGACGTCAAACTGCGAGCCCCCAAGGCAACGTTTAAGTGCACAGTTCAATTGCGTGACATACAAACACCTATCTACGTTCCTCAAACCTCCCCCCCCCATTAGCTGAAGGGCTGCCAAGTCAGCTTAGCCTTAGGAGAAGAAAAGAAGCGATGCGTCTTAGCAAGTGCGGCTTTGATGACCTAAAATATTCAACACGTCTTGGGCGCGTCTGTGAACACGGGGAGATGTGAGGATTCACAGGTGATGTTTGGAGTCACTATAGTTGGCTGTAATACCACCAACGTTCAACGTGCTGCCCTATTGTCATTTTTTGCCCATGTATTTTTCTTTCATTTTTTTATATAAATAATATATGATTATGCTAGCGTGAATTTGACAACTTTAACACATGGATGTACTGCAGAATTCAGGTTGTTTCGGTTCAGTTGGAACCGAAACAACTCTCTGACAGATCAGACAGTTGTTCTTATTAGCTTATCTGATTAATAATTACCTTAATATTCAAAATAAACATCAAGCCGGAAACAAAACTATAACAGAGTGAATCTTCTGTTCTTTGGCTGTTTTTTGGTGTTGACTCTTGATACATCAGTGGCGTTGTTGTCAGTCAGTTGCTACAGCAACAAACCTTTGTGTAGTGTAAAACTGACACAGAACAAGAAAAACGAAGACTATAATTGGTTCTGAGTTGTTCTTTAACAGTTTTCCTGCATTATTTTCCCCTTTGCTGTGGTGTATTGCACTACATTAATAACACCTCCAGGTTTCATTTAGTTCAGAGTTGCTCTACTGCGACAAGGCGGCTAAGTAAAAGAATCTTCTGTTTTGCCCTGCAGTGTTTTGGGCATGTGCAAAATTTCTGAACAAAAACAACAACATCACGCTACGTGTTTATAGGTGTTAAATTAAAGGATTCCCTCCATTTTTTTTCCAAAAATGATGCACTGTATTTAATCATCTCTTCAAAGTCTAATATGTTTATAATAAACTAAAAATGAACAGCAACTCTTTAAAACTGATTTATCAAATCCTCATTTTATTTCTGAAGAAGGTAGCATTTTAAGGTTTTATTGGCACTGGTCTGACTGTAGATTTAAACTGGAGTTGGATCTGCAATATATCAACGATTCAAACCTGGACTGGTTTACTCTACACTGATTAGAGTCTTTAAAAACACACTTTGTGGTTTCGAAGAAAAAAAAAAAACAAACATACTGGAGCGACATTCTGTACTTTTCTCAAACTGAATATTTCTCGTAACACGTGATTTTCTTTACAAACCCTTCGGTTTCCATTTGCCTCTACTGCGTTTCCTCTTTCTGCAGGTACGTTTACCTCTCTCAACTTGAAAGAACTCAACTTTTCAACTTTCTCCCACAGGAGGAGAGCAGAGGACTCCACTCTCTGCCTGCATTTTGAATGACTTTTAAAGTGAAGGAGGAGGCTGTACTGTGTTGGCATTGGCGCTAATCATTTGGAAAGATGGGCGGGAGGGAGAAACATCTCGTCTGCCGTTGTGGTTTTGAGCGTAGGTACGGAGATGCGTGTGCCCGCCTCCACCGGCTGCTTTTACCTGACGGCCAAAAACACCTTTAGTGAATAAAACATCAGGTGTAAAGCCAAAGCACATGATTGAATCTGACGGCCCCAAAAGCCAGCAACATCTGCACTTTGGACGGTTGTTGTTGGGGGGGTTTGTGTAAGAACCAGAACGAGGAACAGCCTGAATACAGCTAACGTCACGTACAAGGTGCATGAGGAGTTCACTGACTGTCTGTCAGATCAAACCACTTGAGTCGCAATAATTTGCTGATAATGTCGGAGCGTTGAGTAGACATTGAGACCAAACTGTTTGTAATTCTGAAGCTGTCTGAGTTTATATGACGGAGCGCCGCTTTGCTAAAGCATTTTGCATTGTTAGATCAGAACTGAAGTGGAAGGCAGTTTTTTTGTGTGTTTATTTTACATAGATATCCGAAGAACGTTGGGTGAATAAGTAATGAGTCTCTTTTTATCTGATACTCTTTAATGAAATACAATACTGCCATAAAATATGTAAATGGAATACACAATGCAGGGAGGTCCAAAATTTTGTTGTCACATGGACCAAAATCATCAAGTCAAAAGGATCTGAGGGCCAAAAAAATGATTTACCTCCTCAGTAAGCTAAGCTTTCAAAAGACATAAAGCAGCTGTTGCTGGAAGGATGTGTAAATTATTCTAGGTCAAAAACTTAAAAAGGTTTTTTGCCTTATTAGGAAAACTAATTTTCCTAATTTTCTAGATATCAATTGAAAACAAACTAAAAAAAATAGAATCCAATGTAGTCAATTTTGATTAATAAGTCTGTCTTTGAAAAATACTTGCTGTATTTATTAAATTATTTGAAAGTAGATTTAGATGCAGCAAATCTTTTGAGTAAACAAAAGCTTCTGTTGTGCAATTTGTCATTTTAAAAATAACTTCACTTAATGGAGGCATGACATTTTCGAACAAACCTCAATTTTGGCTACAATGTTTTGGTGCTGGGATGAAGCGGCTTTTCATTCATATTGAAATTGGGGTATTTTGCAAAACTTCAATAGAAAAACTTTTTTCGCATCATGAGTTGTGTGACCAGCAACCGGACGCTGCCACTGGCGCAAACCACAAAAAAGACAACAGGAAGTAGTTGGAGGACGATGGTGCAGCGTGTTTTTTAATGACTCATTGCTTGAAAAAAAAAAATTCACTATTGCAGTATTGTGTTTGGTCGATATTAGCGGGACATCGACAAGGTCTTTGCACACATTGGTAACGTAAACGCAGCTACTGATAATACTTCATACTTTAAAACAGAAAGTTTCCATTTACATCCAACACCTGTATTGGGGGGACAAATGTCTATCATTTTTCATAAAAGCAACACGATCAAACAATAAAACACCCAAGATAAGTAAATAGATTTCCAGTTAGTGTGTTCCAGTGTCCAATTTGACAGAAGCGCACTGTCCAGTCAGCTGGTCATTACTGCAGTACGGCTGTCAGGAACTGAGCAGAGGAGTTGACAAGCAGCTTTTTTAGTTTGAAATATTCTGTTCTGACATTTTGAAAAAATAATAATGATAAAAAAAAAGAAATTGCAGTTAGATGGGTCGGTCAGGGTAGCTGTGAGCCACAGGGTCATTTATTAAAACAGGAAGTGAAATCTTTGCGGTTTCATTTTGACAGTTAAAAACTCCCTCTGATTAATAAAACATGTTTTGTGAAGCTACATGACATAATCCTGTCTGAAGGTCCTGACCACTGCTGGACCCGCCGTCCGACTCATGATGCTCTTTGGCAGCTTAGGCTGTTTGTCTGCATGTGTGTGTGTGTGTGTGGGGGTGTGTGTGTGTGTGTGTGTGCGTGTGTGTGTGTGTGTGTGCAACGGAGTTTCTAAATTAGACACAAACGACCACGGCCTCTACGAAGACCAAATTTAAACAAATCACGTGTGGGAATCAGCCCAGATGAGGAGAATTGACTTTTTTTTTTTTTTTAAGTGAGCATATCTGGTTTTTCGTGAATAATCATCTGTCCAGAAGCACTTAAAGGCAGCATACTAATGTCTGTAATGGACTGGGTGGTAAAGCGCTCGTTGCCATTTGTGCGAAACGCTTTTGGAAGTTTGAAAAAAAGACAAGATGGCGGACTTTTGATTCCGTAACACTGTTTTTAAAAAGAGGGAGGCAGAGACGGAAAGATGACTGGTTGGACCCTGGCTAGCTAAAGCCCCGTCGAGTCTTTAAAGAGCGTTGAGGATGCGGTCTTTAGATGGAGGTAAGGAGCTGCAGAGGCCTGGGAAAGAACAACAAGATGCCAACAGACGGCCATGTGCCTCAGGAGATCCTGCCAGAGGTAAAGACAGGAGTTTGGGTAGCTGAAGCCATAAATCACTACTATCCACTTCTGCTGTGCGTCGCTCCAGGCAAAATCCAATCTTTTAGTTTGATGTACAGTCGGTCCGACCAGGTGTGCTACTTTACGTCCATCGTAAAAGCCTTAAACGGAGGACTGGGGCATTTTGAAGCGAGCTTCTGTCTCGGCATGTTCAGTGAAAGATCTCTAACATGAGCAGTTTGTAGAAAAGTGAATAACTCTTCAGAGCAACGGAAACCTAACAGCATTTTAAACTACTTAAAATGAACATTTACACACGCAGGAGATAAAATGTTACATCAGTAGCTGCGTTTTCATTGGTCGTATAATTGCTCAATTTGACTTTGTGAAAACAAATTTGCTTAATGGAAATATGGCAATTAAAAAAAAGTCTTGTTTTCAACAAGTTTTGGTTTATTTTGCAAAACTGCAATGGAATCGATTTTATCGCATCACGAGAGTCACATGATCGACAATTGGACGAAGCCGCTGGCGCAAACCACGAAGAAGACGACGACAGGAAGTAGTTTGAGGATCATAATTTTTAATGACAAACTTCTTCATGTGAATTTAGTTGCATTTCGCTTCTTATTTAATGTAAACGTTGCAATTGCGAAATTGTGTTTTTTTTTACATCAGCGAAAGAAAGGAAATGCAGCAGCCGACTCTGACTGTGATTTCCATGCAGTATGACTGTCAAAGTTTCCGTCTTCCACCGCTCTGGAGATTTCTTCTCTTTACTGTGAAGCTGCAGCGATCCGTCTTCTTCTAAACCCTCGCAAACTGCCCCTTTAAAACTACACCAAGCATTCTGATAGCATCAAACACATTCTCACCACAACATCAAAAACCAGCAGTCACAGTCACTATGGATGGCGTATCGATATCGACGGTACAAATGTACGGCTGCCGTCAGACGCAACGCTTTTAGTTTGAGACTGAGATGAAACGGTGTCAAGACTAAATTAGAGGCCTCTCTTAAGGGCCATCGGAGCATTGTGTTTCATTCTGTGTGTATGCGTGTGTGTATGCATGTGTGTGTGTTTGTACTAAAAATACATGAACTCAGCAAGACATTTTTGCCTTGTGTCGCTCTTCTGGAAATAGCTTAAAGGACGGGGCTGGGGAGAGTAAATTGATGCAGGGAGTGGATGGATGAGATGAGTGACTGGTAGGGTGGATGTGGGGGGTTTGGGTACAGAATGAGATGGAGAGCACATAAAACATAGAAGAGAGAGCAAACGGGAGAGAGCAAAGTTTGAAACAAAGAGCGAGAGCCCCGGGCCTGTTCCAGTTCTTCTTGTTTTGGAGTGGGCCTAATGGCTTCCACAAAACACGCAAAGACAACACGGCCACTCCCGGGACAGAACCACTCACTGACCGTGCGTCTCGCGCTGCGTTTAAGTGCCATGGGGAAAATTGCCGCAACAAATCAACGAGACACAAATTGCATTTAAAGTGGCAAAACGACAGAACGGCTCGGGCGTCCCAGAAAGAAACAGTCAAAGTTACTCTTTCGGGGGCGATTCGTTTGAGCTATAGGTTTCATTTTATATTACAATACCTTGTTTTGTTTTGTTTTGAAATTATACGCTCTAAAGCATGGACGCTTTAGAGCGTATTACCTGTTACCTGTTATGTAACACCAGGAGAAAACGGTTTCATCATAATTCTCTATGCAGAGGAAATGCTGAACCGTCAGTTTTAATAAGATTCAACTGTCAAACCGTTTATCTTAGAAACTCACTGGAATGTTTGGGGATTTAGATTTTTTCTACCACATACCATAGAAAATTTCCATGCTTCAGACTTTTATTTAAAATGATATTGTTTATTCTCCTCACCGCAGTACCATCCTACTAAAAGTAGAATAATACAAGTAGCAGCTACAGTAAATATGTATATTAATGAAGATGATTAATGGATTATCCTCACTGTCGTCTGTGTGAACGTGAGATTCTGGTGACAAAAAGCCGGCCGGATAGAAATAAGATTTTAGACAACTTACGCCAGAATTCAAAACTGAAATGTGTTGAAAGATCTTTTTTTGTTTGTTTTAATTTTAATAATTGATCATGTGACCCGTGTGATGTAAAAAAAAAGTGTTTAAAAAACAATTAACCAATTTTTCAACCTTCCACCAAAAGTTTTTTTTTTTCTTTTTTTAATTACCGCGTTTCCATGAAGTGAATTTATTTTCAAAACGTCAAATTTCAAAAATAACTATACCATCAGAGGAAACACAGATAACGACTTCCTCCCACCTCTGTTCATCAGAGTTTTATGGTGACTTACTCCTTGAAACACTGAATCAATTTTTCATCATTTTCAACTTAAGACAGAGATATTCAAACTTATTTGCAGTACTGAAAGCTATTTTACAGATGGACAAAAAAGCAGCTGGAATATAAAGATATGTAAATTTGTGTGAGAATTAGAGAAAAAACTGCGTTCACATTAGCGAAGGCTAATGTAGCGTTGGTATTTAACTAGACGTGGATGTTTTACCTTATTCTTCACTTGTTTTAAAAACTATAAGGCGGATTCTTAACGGTGACATTTAGATGGAAGCAAACGTAAAATTAAAGTAAAATATATATATATTTACATTAAATGTCAACATTGTCCCTCAAAAACAGTAGCTCCAAGGACAAAATGCCAGACTCACAGCAGGCTTCTCCTTCTCCTGCAGCCACGCTGAAACAAGACGTGAGCTGAAGTGGTGAGTTCTAGTAACGAGGCAATTTGACTGACCTCTCTCACACTTCCACCTGTGTGAAGTTAACTTCTCGACCCCATTCCTCGCGGAGATGAGAGGAGTAAGAGTCTCAGTATTGGACAGAGCAATAGATTGTTCCATAAAGATGGAGCAATTTGTAGCCCGGAGCAGCGTGTGTGTGTGAGTGTGTGAGTCGGTTTGATGTGGTGGGGGCAGAGTTTACAGACCCATAAAGTCTCGGGCGATAAAAGTCGTACAATGCGCCTAAACAGCAAATAGACAGAGGTGGCGATCGGCTGGCGTGTTGTTAGACGGGTTCTGTGTCTGAAGACGAACAGCGTTTATTTTCTGTGGCTGTACAAAACGCTTTCCTCACGTCTGAATTTTCAGTTTTCTGTTTTTACAGTGGTTTCTCATTTTGTTTTATATCTTGAGAACACGTCCAGATTCCTCAAAATCAGAGCAGTACTTTTATATTTTGGTTTTTTAAAAAGTGTTTGCTTTTTTAACTCCTTCTAGACCGAACGTGTCGGAGACGCCGCCGCCGCCAAATTTGCAATAGTTCCACGACTTCTGGATCAACAGCAGTAAACGGGCTGCATTTACTTCCTGACCCACAGCTGCAACCCAACACTAAGTGAAATAATCTGCCAGTGGGAATAGTACTTTTTAAAAAATCAATATCAAAGAGGAATTTCCTTAAAACGAACTCCTGTATCTTGTTGTAAAGGTACTTGTAAGTTAGTTTTGTCTTATTTCAAGTGTACAAAGAATGCTTTATAAATAAAGAGTACAAACTAAACCAAAAACACCTTTTTTTGTGTGTTTTTACATTATCGACTAGTTTGTGTTGGTCTATAGAGGAAATATAAATATATTGATGTTTGTGGTCGGAACGTGAAAAATGCGAAGGGTATGAAAACTTTTACCAAGCATTATGTTATTTAACATATCTGTTTCTAGTTGTTAATACATATTATATATATATATATATATATATATATATATATATATATATATATATTATATATATATATATATATATTTTTTTTTTTTTTTTGACTTTGGAAAAAAAACAAAAAAAACAACCAGAGAGCATAATTACTATCAACAAAAAAAGTGAACAGTAAGCTTTTCATTAATATTCAGGACAGAGGTGGAGGTGGACCGAGTGTGTGGGGGTGAAACACAAACTCCCTCACACACACTCACAGGGATCCTAACCTTGAACCAGCCTTGTGCTTCCAGAACACAAAGGCAGAGCAACTCGTGTGCTCACAGCCTGAACGGAGTGATGTGGATTCTTTGTGTGCTGCATCAGCGCCGTTCCAACTTCACTCCATTAATTAAAGTGTCCTGTTCTCGTTCTGCTTTTCTTCAGCAAAACTTTTCCACCGTAGAACTAACACAGACACTAAAGATTTGAAACTGGAAGCTAATCGGGACTGACTCCTGCTGGAAGAGTTTCATCGTCTAAATGTTCATTTTCATTCGAAGCCAAAGTGACTTAATTTGTTCGAGTCTGAATCTGAGATCTGGATGACCCTCACGGACCGATAGCGCTGATGAAATATTAATCAGTGAGGCTTCGCTGTTGAATGGAGCTGCAAATTGTGTCACAGATTGCTTAGCTGTTGCTGTGAGGTGGGGCTCCTCCGTGAGATTTTTCAAAGAAACTTTTTGAGAGCCAGGATAATTCTGGACCCCATTTTACCCTGAAAAAAAAAAAAAAAACTCAATAGTCTCTTTAAAAACCTAAAGGAGAGAATCTGCCTGGAATGTTGAAAATGTAAGAATCCTGCTGCAGTGTAAAGGAACTTCATTACAATAAACACAGATGCAAGAAAGAGAAACTGTAAAGACTGTAGAGAAACTGCACAGCAAGTACTACTTTAAATTTTTAACAACTAATTTGATGAGAACAGGCTATAGGTCATGGATATGCTGCCACAGCTGCATAGTCTAGATACACCTCTATAATAAACCACTAACATTGGACATTACACATACTTAAATCCTTATATAACTGATCAAACTCTAAACTGAGTAATGGGGAACCTACTATGTTCAAAGTCTCTCCAGGACATTTTGGTTCATCATCATTTCATGTGACTTTACTCTAGATGACAAGAATTACATTTGGCGTACCCCAAGGTTCAATCCTGGGCCCCCTGCTATTTAATAACTACATGCTCCCATTAGGTCAGACTATAACGGGTAATAATATCGGTTATGCTAACTACGCAGATGATACAATGACACCAGTGACTATGAAGACGTTCAAGCATTGAGCATATGTTTAAAAACAAGTGAAAATGTGGATGTGCTGAAAATGGATGTGTTAGCGAGGTAGTATTACTTATACAATTTTTAGGGTGTTAGTTGAATGTGTGAGAACTGAGGATGTGCAACCTGCATAAATACATGGTTTCCCCCAGAAAACTTGTTCAGCCCAGTGGTTGGGCGCTAGCGCAGTCATTTGTCTTTTTGAGTTAGAAAATGTTTAAAGTTGGCAGAAAATTTGAAAATATCACTTGATAATTATGAGCCATCAAACGCTTGGAACATTAATACCTGATCACCAACTATAAAGTCTTAAAAAATGCAAATATTAAAAAAAAAGAAAAAAAAGAGAAACAATTCTTAACCTGGTGGGATCCCAAGTAAAGCCTAGTGGCCCACCAGGCTTATAATGCACTTGGCAAAACAATGAAATATGGTGGTTTCAAGGTTGCTTATGAATACGTGGGCAGAAAAAATGTGTTCAATGGAGCCTGTGTGGTGGGGAAAGTGGAGGGCGCGAGTAGCCATGACTTAATAACTTGTGACCACGCCTCGTTTAATTCATGGCCACAATGTTTTATGATCAAGTTGTTCCCAGAAAATAAATAAGTCTGCTTTTCCTGAGCAAATAAGGAAAGATATCAGATAACATATCAAGTCATGGCCATGATGAAGTTGGAGATGCAAATTAGCTGTAGCTGTACAAGTATACTGTCTGTAATAATTTTCTGTTTGTATCTGTTGTCCCTGTCAAAACAACAAATGAATGAAATGAAATTGTCTTTTCCCGTTTTTGTGAGATGAAGGACCATGACCAGAAACCTCCCTGTATCCCTTCTCAGGCCCCACGAAGTGAGGGGAATGTGACAGCGGTAGTGTAGCTGTTCCACCGAGTCGTTAAACTCTCCTTCTCCTCCTGGCTGTATGTAATTCAGACTTTCATCGCCTCCCCTCCATCAGCTCTGTCGTTCCCCTCGCTCCGTTTCTCCCCCTCCCCTCCCTCTGGACAGCAACAGCTCTTCTGTCTCCCTGAAGGTCCACTGTCAAATACCCGCTTACCTCGGCACTCTGGGCCGAGGCGCTGCACGTACGTGCGCCTCCCTGGGGTTCGCCACGAACCAGCCGGGCGCATCGCTGCGTCTTTGGGACTTTCCTGTTTTAGTCGGCTCTGTCCTTTGGGAGGAAAGAATGTTAGCGTGTTAGCGAGGAAGGCTAGGGAGATCTCTGAGCTCAACCCGAATATCACAAGAGTGAGAGAAATTAAATAAACAGAGAGGGGAAGTGCGAGTGTACCGCTGAGAATTAATGTTGCTAACGCTAACCGAGGAAAAAAGACCAAGAAGTCGTAAGATTGTTATTTCAGTCGTTATCTCACAAGTGAATCTAAATATCACAAAATGTCCCAAAATTTAAACTGCAAAACTAAATAAAATACAAGATGTGTCTATTTCTGTATTGACATTGATCAGTTGTTGACAATCTTCAAACAGAGTCAGAAAAAAATCTACCGTATCAAAATGGGAAAAGTAATTGGAACTTTTATTATTGTGTTATATCATTGATTTTGTGTTGCAGAAAACACAAATTAACCCCCAAAAAATCAGAGCCTGAATATTACAACAAACTCTGAACAGAGGCTACACTAAACCCAAACACCATCAAATCAGGATAACAAATGCATGTCATTCTAGATTTTTTTTTTTTAATATATGAATAAAAACCAATAAACAAATAAATCATCTGTGCTCCACTTTGTGTTGGTGTTTCACATAAAATCCTAGGAAAACAAAGTGAAGTTTTGGGCTGTGATGTGACAAAAAGGTGAAAAGGTTTGTGGTGTGTAAGAGCTTTTTGCTTATTCATTCATAAATAACAGCAGTTAGCCAGCAGATTGATCATCGCTGGTGAATCCCAGTTTTTCAGCTCACTCACACTCATCTGCTGCTGCAGCTGGACAAAAACCGCTGGTGTAACGAGGCCTTTAGGGCAGCATTGCTTTTAGAAACTAGGCTGAGGGAGTTACTCACAGTTTGGCCTTTGGATTACTGAATTATGAAATTCAGTGGCTTGTTTACCGAGTCCCAACACAAGAAATGGTGGCAGGAAAGAGCGATCGCATCGAGCGGCAGACTATTTACTGCCACTCCAACATCATCGTGCTACGTTGAAGATATTTGGAGGAAGTTAAAAAAATAAATAAAAAAATAGGGTTCAGACTAACTTCAGAGTTTTTGCCTAAGGGAGTGACACCAGAACACCGGGTTCTGTGTGTTCGTTTCAGGCTGGCGTCGAAAACTCAACTCGTCTCTTTTCACAACAAGCGGAAATAGACGGCACGCTAGCGAAGCTGAAACAACGAGCCACTGAGAGGCACAGGAAGAATGCAGATTCACATCCCAGCCAGTAGCAGTTCTGGAAACAGAACTGTATACTGCTAAAAATAGGCTAGGTTGTGTTTTAAGCGCGGCTGTGTGGCCTTAGGTTGTTCAGCGCAAAGACGCCTGAAATGATGGCACTGTGTGTTTTCACAAGCTGAGAGAGCTTAAAAACAGAGAGAAGATTAAAGCTGAAGTATGGAACTTTATAAAAAAAAAAAATATATATATATATATATATTTTTTTTTTTTTTTTTTTTTTTTTACACATATGTGGAAATTGTCACTAACTTGACAGTACACTATCAGACACATAATCTGTTAAAAAAAAAAAAAAACAAGTTCTTCTGCCAGAGCCGATGGGTTGCTTCTCTGACATTAGCAAATTTAGCAGCCTGTACATGAAGTTGATTGACAGTGGTAAGCCCCTCCTCCTGGCTCTGATTGGTTGTTTCTGACCGCAGCAGTGGCTCAGACAGGAGGAGGAAATTGATTTTTTCACACATTATCTCATATTAAACTGTGACAACATGGTGACACTTTTAACAAATATGTAAACATTTTTTTATAAATTAATGTTACATGCTGCAGTTTTAAAGCTGTGGGAAGGCAAAAAATCTGCAACTCTGACAAAGCAGGAATATGGAAGAACTACTGTCGCACTAAAAGTGCCCAGAAGTACACGCACGTTAAAGATGGGTCGCTGTGCAAAATGACTGTAAATAAGGAAGTGATGTAAACAGATTAGACCAGGGTTTCTTAGGTTAAGCCTGTTAGGAAATGCCTCTTAATGAACTTTTGCTGAACTACCTCACAGGTTGAGCATGAGTCAGCCATTGAAGGTCATGTTTAGCCTGGGACTAGATGCTAGGTCTCACCAGACAATACATTAGCATATTTAAAAGCACTGCATAACAGCAGGGACATTTATTCTTATTTGTGTTTAAAGGCACATTACTGAATGATCAGGTCCTGACTTGGACGTGAGGCATCCACTGTGGTCTGTGTGTGTTGGCAGAGACCTGCTGACTCATCAGGAGCTACATTGCTTTAATATTGTTGCTATGACGTCACCATCGCAGCTTTGATTTTAATGATAGTCTGGTCATCTGGGGACGAAAGCTTCATATTCTATATGCAGTTAAAGTCAGCGGGCCTTGTTAGAGCTACTTGAAGCATTCAGCATTATTAGATTATCTACATCAGTGCAAACAGCTTCAGAATAGAACGGAATTAAATTAAGAACATTATTATTAGGTCAATGCTGCTACGCTGCACATGTACAGAATATACAGCATCTCTGAGATTTAAACACCAGAACATGGCACTCTTAAACATGAATATTGATAATGACACAGATCATTCTTTACCTTTATCTTGTTTTCTGGTGACTCTACAATATCGACAAAAATCGTGTTTTTGTTTTTTTTTACTTTAATCGAAGCTCTCCGTACGACTTTCAAACCATAATATCCTCTTCATATTTTTTTTTAAAGTTCTTATGCTGGTGTACTGTCTTCAAAATGCTATTTTATTACAAAGGAATTCCGATAAACTCGTCAAACGACGGCTGTGTTTCCTTTACAAATCTTTGTCTATATTCCGCTAATGTTGAAAAAACCCACAATCTGTCAATTGTGGTGTTTTCATTAAATAAAAGACTATTTAAATCACACATGAATGAGTTTGTTCACATGATAAATCATTAAAAATTATGGCAGCAACAGATGTAAACAGTTATGTGAGAGGAGATGTCAGCATCTCATTCAGGCGTTGGAGCGAGAAGCACCACCTACATGGCTGCTTTTTGGGAAAATTGTAGTCAGCCATTTTACATGTTCAAAAAGCAATTTTTTTCTGAACTAGTCATTGATGTGAGAGCTCTGGTGAAGCCAGCTGGAAAAACCCCCAAAACCAAACCATCAATCTCCTACAACTTCCTGTCGTCGTCTTTGGCGTTTTCGCCAGTAGTAACATCTGGCTGCTAATCATGTTGATTGTTTTTTTTCACATCTCAGTAATTCTAGAAGAAATCTGTCAAAGAACATCGAAGAAACAAATGTAAAGGTCCCTTAAAATGTATCAAAAGGAAAAGTAATTTCTGGTTTATTACTACTGAGCAACCTAAAAACAAGAGCTTAAGATTGCCTAATAGATAATAACACTGTTAAATATTAGTGTAAGAAATTACACACTTCTGTATCACACAGAAAATACACTGACTTTAAACTCCATACCCAACCCTCCTCCTCTTACACACACACACACACGCACGCACACACAAGGTCCATTCTTTGGCAAACTTGCTGTCTCAGCAGAGTTGTCTGACAGGCCCACAACGATGATGAGGTCAGAGGGGCGGAGTTTGATCCTGATTGTCAAAGACAGTCCTGACACAATCTCTAGCAGTCAACCAGCCTCCCACCAGACGTATTGGGCTTATACATAAAGAAAGAAATATATATATATATGGACGTATGCGTGTGTGTGTGTGTGCGTGTGTGATGAGTGCATGTCTCACTGTAGGTTTTCTGTGTGATGTACGTCCTGAGTGGCCTGGGCGTTCTCAGCACGGGGGGGTGAAACTGACAAAAGTTGGAGACTTGACGCGTCTCTTTTCCTATACGAGCTCAGAGTGTAAGTTCTGTCAAGTATGTGGTGGTTGAGGCGACGCTGACACAGAGGAGAGAGAGACATCTTGACAAGACACTGTGTCAATATTCTGAAGGCGAGAGACGCTACTGTCCCTCAAGATTTACACAGTCAAACAGGATCACCATATATTTGCTCTGTCCAGATGCTTTTTTGCTTTGTGTTAAAAAAAATATAAAATCTGTTGACTGTTTCAGACAAGTCACGTTAAGATTACGTCTTATTTGAAATGTTGGGTGACATTCAAAAGGTTGTAGGTTTGAGTCCAACTTCCATGTATTCCATGTTGCCTGCCAATACACATATTGGTGTTTAAATGCGAGTGTGAATTGGTGATTCTGGTCTTGAAATTTAGTCCTGTTTCCTGCTTAGAGATGTTTAGTGGTGGGTTTATGGGGCTTTCTGACTGTTCTTCACAGAGAGGGTGGGAGGGTCAGACATGGATGTAGGAGACCTCGCTGCAGCCGGCTCTCTGATTCATCCCAGGGCCATAAATCCATCAAGCTGAGGTCAGGACTCTGTGCAGACAAGTTAAGTTCACCCACACCAAGTTTGTTCTTTGATGTCTGCATGGACCTTGCTTTGCTCGCTGGCGTATTGTGATGCTGGACCGGTCCAAACTCAAAATGTCTTGGTACAGCTGCAGCAATAAGAGGCCCTTTCGCTAAGGGTCCAACGAGAAACTCCGATCAGGCAGTTCGTGCAACAAACCTGGTTTGGAAGTTCTTGCAACTTTTTCTTTTTTTTTTTTTTTTCTTGTGTGGAATTCAATAACTACTATATTCTGCATTAAAAGGGGACTTTTGATGGCTTTCCAAACTCTTGTAGCGCAGTATAAAAGTAGAAAACTTTCTGGCCAGAACAAAAACAAACAAAAAAAAAAAAAAACTTTGTGTCATTTCGAGTACAAGAGTCAATTTCTTGGTTCTTGCACAGCATGTAATGGCTGTAAGACCAGCCGCTTCTATTGGCCTTACATTTTTAGAACATTGTTAATTTCTATATTATCTCGGGGTGAGCATATTACACCCAGAGAGAAATGGGTAAAAATGCACATGACGACAAAAGCTCCAAACCCCTGACCCGAGTCATAATCATTACCTAATCAAAAACCAAAATGGAAGGTAATATATTAATATCTTTTAAATACAAGTCCATTTGAAATACATTCAGGGTTCTTTAGGTAAATTCAACTTTTTAGAACTTTTCTCAACTCTTTAAGGAATGCTACAATGACTGAACTCCGTCATCATCCAATCTAAGACGGCTTCGATTACTGACATATAAGGCTATTGAATTTAACTGTCAGAAAAGATAAACACCCACAAACATACTAAATGCAGAACATGAGCCATGAGCTTGGGCATGAGGTGTAGCGATACATCCGGATCACAAGATGATACAGGATAGAGTTCCCAACAAGGACACAGATGATGTTTCAGCTAAACTTGAGAGTTTGGCGCCGATATGGAGCTCTGAAGCAGATGCTGAATTTGGAGTTGTAGGTGGCTAGCGGTAAGGTAAGGTAAGGTAATTTCATTTATATAGCACATTTTAAGGCAGCCATGGTGTGCTTAGAGTGTCCGTTTTCTGTTATTATCGGACAATAAAGCAAGGCAACTCAAGATGTACTTCAGTTTTGACTCTTTCATTAAGGATAAGGATGTGTTCACAGTCGACCTGTTGGGTTCGTTTTCGCTGATCTCTAGTTTGTTTGCGTAGAAAGTCCGGTTTGTTTGAGGAGGTATAAATGAGCAATCGAACTGATGCGGACCAAAAAGTGAACTCTGGTTCACCTAAAAACCTACGGCTGGCGCAGTTTGAATGCATGTGTGGAAGAAAGCGGACCAGAGACCGCTTTAAAACCGGGGAGCTGACCATAGCACAGGGCATTCTGGGTAAATACAACCTAAACAAATGCACTGAGGGCAAAAAAAAGAGACAAAAGAGAAATCCTACAACCGCTAAAAATCTGACGCTGTTCCATTTTTGTTTACATTTTGCAAAGAAGGAAACTACTCTAATGTCTTGGTCAGAGGTTTTCATGTTTTCTTCAGTGGTTCTTGGTGCAGCGCCCCCACAGGCGAGGAGGGCAACAGGTTTTTCAAAGAGTTTGGTTTAAAAGAGAACCGCAGCTGAAAATGTAACTAATGTTGCAATTTTGCATCAAACTGAGTCTACCGGACTCAGTGTCACGTGTCCCATTTGAGACCCTGGATATCATCTTACGCCAGAAAAAGAGTCACACACTGAAAGCACCTGGGTAGCCTTTTACAGTAAAGTGTTAAACCTGATTAGAAATATGACAACATTTCACTATGGAGAGATGCTACAACAACCAGCTTCTTAAGGATAAATATCTTTGACAGACTGGATACAAATCTAGCAGAATCTTCATTTGAATTTGACGTCTCCCAAGTTTCACCAGTCAACGTTCACCTTAAACCTTTAACTACAGTAAGATTTCTGAGACTCATTCCACACAAGGCTGCGGTGCTGCCAGAGGGAGAATGAGACGCTAAAAGCAAGAAAACAGTTTTGAGGTTTATCTTTAGAATCAAACAACGAATCTGGCTCAGCGAGCTACGAGAAGCGATCAGGGTACATTGACTCACAGCACTTTGAATCAAACGCGTGAGAAAGGTCTGCAGAGCAACATATTGAAATCTGACGTTTTGCCAGTGATGTTGCCGCTGGAGGGTTCTGACAATAAATAAGACATCTTAAGAAGTGAGAATGGGCTCTCTTCACAGTTGCCCCGTCACCTCCTGGAGAGCATAGCACACTGCCAGAACCATGTGCAGAAGTCGCATAGATGGCAAGACGACTGCAGGAGGAAAGCAGGGCGTTGTAGTAACCCTCTGAATCAGGTTCACGTGGTTTTAGTCAAAGTGAAGAGCAAAAAGACAGTAAATGAAACTTATTGACAAAGGAAAGCAGCTGTTGGAGAAACGAAACAGGAAAAAAAAACATAATCGAACGGACAATCTCATTAAATTAACCAAACTTTGTGGTGAGAGTTGTCATAACGCCAGTGGCAGCTCCATTCATCGGAATGGAAAAGTTATTCAAGAAATTTCACATATCAATTTTCGAACATTATGTGAACTTTTCAGTAAGACATAGAAGCTTGTTGTAAATAATTCCTTATTATTGATAAAAAAAATACTTGTTCCATTGGCAGATTATTTCACTTATAACCATTTAATAAGTTAATTTATTTGCCAATGGAACAAGCATTTTTCATCAATAATATGGAATTCTTTACTTCTTGTTAAAAACATACTTTTAAGTTAGTTTGCCTTATTTCAAGCGTGCTAAAAGATTTGCACCAGAAACTGGACCAAAATTCTTGGTAAGATTTTGTGTTTTTGCAGTGAGATCCACATGCATGATAGATAAAACTAATATGACACATAAACCCTGAACACGACATCCTCACCTGCACATTGTCTGGAAAAACAAAAACAAATCACCATCCTCCTACCACATCCTGTCTGTTTCTTCATGGTTTTACCCAGTTTTTCGAAGTGCATCTCAAAAACATCTCATCGAAAAACATACGTTTTTTTCAAAATCGGTGTTGAGCCTATTTATTTTCATAATTTCAAGTTGCACAATTTCATGGTTTATGGAAATGCAGCTAATTTCTAATGCAAGTTTGAAGCCTCTGTTTTAAGCCAACCAGGTTAATACAGGCATCGGACACAGTCATGCCTCTTTGGTCATTCTGGTTTAGTTTCACACTGTTTCCTGTCACCATCAGGTTCTTTTCCACGTCCAACCACAAGATCATCTTAAAATACATTTTGAGCGCCGAGGCAACGAAAGATCTCGCACTATTTAATGACATGATAACTGATATGATCATTAGTTGGAGTTGATTATGCTAATTAGGTCTGTGGGCCTTTTTTCCCCCTGGCAGTTTAATGACTACTTGCAGCGAAACGGTCGGAAAGGAGTTATTACGCTGCGGCTGATGTGACGGCCGTTCATGTGCGTCTGTGTGTTCTGCTGCGTGCTGACTCAGCGACATATCACCCACTAGATCTAGATAAACCTGACCTGCACCGTGACCCGTTCAACACATCCTCCAAACACAGTGAGATATTTGCCTCATTGTTGACAGAAGGCGGCCATCTTTTCTCATCTGCCGACGAGACGTTTACCCTTCCTGTGACCTTCATCGCCTTTTCTCCGTCTCCCTCCACGTTTCACCTTGCAACTTCCCGGCTTTTAGTTCACGTCTTCTCCTCCTTCTGTCTTCATCGATTTCCCTCCGACTTGTCCTCGTTTGTTCCTCCATCTCTGTATTTACAATTCCTTTTTTTCCCCCAAGAGCGTAAAAGACGAGCCCTGGTGACCTCAATCACTGTTCATATGCAGTCTGATTGTTCTCCAAAACAGCATGTTGCTGTGGTACAATATCCAGCATGCAATTTTGTTTGTTTTTGTTTTATCTTTGTAACAACCAGAACCAGTTCTGAGATCATCATGGTAGGAAAACATCGATAACTAATGCCACAATTTTATGGTTTTCTGTATAAACTAAGCATCTAAAAATACATATTGACCTTTTTGATGAAACCAAAAGGCAATAATTTATTCTTACAGATTCGAAATACAAGTAATTTCATTCTAGTTTCAAGTGCAAATATCTTAGTACATTTGAAATAAGATAAAAGTAGCTTACGTCACTTTTCAGCAAGAAATTTTAGCTTTTTTTAAGACAATAAGTCCTTAATATTGATTAAATATTACTATGTCCAGTTTTACTGTTTATTCCATATTTAACATATTTGTCATCAGTGTTCAACACCAGGACTCCATTTGGTCAAAAATGACTGAGTCCTGTCTGTCAAACAGCAGTAAACCAGTAATTAAATTGCAGGTACGACTAGGGTGTACTTTTTAAAACTAATTTAAAAACAAATTCAGAAACCCTTTAAAAACTGACAACATAAGCAATTATCAAAAAATATATTTTTTTTCAAGGTAGGCAATGAATGTGATTCATTATACAAAAAGAACCATTTTTGACTGTTTTCTAAATTCGTTTGTAGCATAATTTACACATCAGGCTTTTGTTTGTTTAATCGTCGTAACCAAAAACATCTATTTTGTAATCATCATATAAACAACATTGCATTCATTCTTTTTACCAATTTAATATATTACATATTTATATATAAATATATCTATACTCAATGTTTTTAAGAAGATACGTTGTTAGAGAAATGATCGTATGAAAAATAACACGTTAGGCGTTAAGAGGTTAACCAGGAGGAAAGTCTGTACAGGAAAGACTCGTTTCTGAAAATCAAGTTTAGTATTTGAAGCATGTTGGCAACAGAGTGAGCGAATCGCAACGCTGCAACTGTGAACATTCGGGTCTAATAAAGCCTTCATACTCATTTCTATCAAACATACGGAAAAAATAAGAAGACAAAGTGCATCAAAGCATCAAGGACCTGAAGACAAAAATGGACCAAAATATCTGAAATCTTAAGAACGAGGTTTCCCGCAAAATCGCCTGAATTTGCTGAACAGATGTAGATGGGACAAGTGCGAACCTGAGTACTTGGCTGCAAAGGTGCGTGGCGTCTTATTTGTGTTTTCAGACGTGATTTTCTTTTCTACTAAAACTCATTAATGTCTTCAGAAACACAAGAAACCACACGTCCTGCCTGTGGTCTCCTCTATTCAACATCCTGGTTTTGTCTGAAACCTTGGCAGGTGAAACTCATCAATGTAATTAAGACAATCTGTACTTTTCCATTGTGGTGCATTTGCTGCTTCAGGACATTTGAGTGTCAAAGGACAGCCACACCTCACCCAGTCCAAAGCAGACTGTTTCCTTTTATACTCAACAAAAATGACAGAAAAAATAGAAAAACAAAGATGAAGTTCACAAATATTTTGATGGGCGATGTTTTACGAGAAAAAATTCACCTGACAGGTAACCACGTCACACACTATACTTTGTACAAAAGTACAAATTTAGATGAGATTACCGTCACAGACCAGGAGAATCCACTCTTCATGCTCCCGTCTTCATTAAAATTCTTTTTCTTTATATCTTCTTTTTTTTCTGTGTCTCTACCGCTGACAGCTTGGTGGGTTAATTGGCTCATATGTGAGAGAGATCCTGAGCATAATTACCTGTTTTATGACTGTGACACGTCAACGAGTTAGAGAGTCACTCTCGGTTTCCCTGTGATCTGCACCGTCTGACGAAGGCAATGTATGAAAATAAAGTGATGCTGAAATCCTTCCTCACTTCCTGTCCTGGGACAGATCAAAGATGGTTGCCGAGATGAGAGCGCGTCATGTAGAAGATAATGTGAACGGCACACATTTAACTCATCTGTGACTTTTTTTTTTTTCGATTAGCGAGGCTGGAAGACAAATCCTGGAAGACATTAATTGATGTGACATCTAAACAGTCCTATGTATGGACCAACATTAATGCTAAAAGTCTAAAGAAAGAGTCAAACTGTTGGCATTTCCAGTTACATTTTGCTCGTCTTTCATTAATGTCATAAAAACGACAAAATACTCTTTTTTTAAATTTCCTTTTTATGGATAAAAACGATGTAAAGTCAGAGTGGGATGCAGAAACGTTTAACTGCCAGAGCTGGGATGTGAATGCGGGAGGAGCATCTCGCCGTAATGAGAAGCTTTTTCACTTTAATGAGATTTAAAAATATGTTCCTTGGACAGGTAGCAACTTTTTGAAAAGGCACGATGTGGACTCCCTCCAACTCTTCGTCTTCTCACTCAGTTTCTTCCGGACACTCAAACGTCCCGTGGAGTGCCGCTGTTTGCTTGTTTGTGCTGCTGTTCCACTGTGACAACCTTTCTCGTTTATACCAGATCATATTTTGGTTTTAATGAGCTTTACTTCTCACCGATGCGAGAAAGTCTGTCGCTTTAACGACATACTAATAATAATAATAATCAATTTAATTTGTACCGCACTTTTCATTAGAAAAAATCTCAAAGTGCTACACAGTGCAACTAAAATCGTAGATAAAATCAACATCATAAAAATCATGTGGAGGCAGAATAGGCTTGCTTAAATAAAAAAGTCTTTAAGCCTCTTTTGAAGTGAACCAGTGGTTGCGGAGCTCTCAAATAATCTGGGAGAGAGTTCCAGAGACGGGGGGGCAGCCACAGCGAATGCCCGATCTCCCATGGTCCTTAATCTGGATTGAGGAAGGTGAAGGAAGTTGCAGTCTTGTGATCGTAGAGATCTGGTGGATGAATGTGGAATGAGAAGGTCCTTCAGATAATCCGGTGAAGTTCTGTTTAAACAATGATGGGTAATGAGAGCGATTTTGTACTGAATTCTGTAGGTGACAGGAAGCCAATGAAGGTCATGCAGAATAGGTGTAATATGGGCAGATTTACGGGCCCTCAATGAATCCTGGCTGCACTGTTTTGAAAGTATTGAAGCTTCTGAAGATGTTTTTTATGGATTCCAATGAACAGAGAGTTGCAGTAGTTGAGCCTGGAGGAGACAAAGGCATGGACGAGAGTCTCGGCATCAGAGAAAGAGAGAGATGGACGAATTTTGGAGATATTACGAAGATAAAAGAAACATGTTTTAAATAGATGTTTAATGTGATTTTCAAATGTAAGATGAGAATCCATTCTAACTTCAAGATTTGTAACAGTGGTGGAAAGGGGGATGTCTTGTCCAGAAAAGAAGATAGTCGTCAAAGTTGAAGATTGAACCTGGTGAGGTGTTCCGATCAACATGGCCTCAGTTTTGGAGCAGTTTAACTGAAGAAAGTTCTGATTCATCCACGTCCTTATCTCTTCCAGGCAAGTGGTGAAGGCAGTGAGTGAAAATGGTGATGAAGATGCTCCAGTTCTAATGTAAAGTTGTATATCGTCAGCATAGCAGTGGAAGGAGATATTGTGCCGATTAATGATTTGACCCAAATCATTCCCGTATTCACTCTATAGAACAAACGCCACACTTAGAGGGGCAGTGTTATGTATTTTACAGGCATAGAGTGGCATTTTATAGCACAATCAACTGTGTTGACTTAAGTTGTTATAAAAATGCTATATATTAAATGTAACTTAAAAGAAATTGGACTTCATCTGGAAATTGGGCCTCCGTGTCTTTCTGAAACTCTATGTCCGGCATGCCTGACCTCTTGGTTTGTACATTAGCAGTGCTATCTGCAAAAAAACCCAATAAATAAAAAAATCTGATGGAAGCTATGAAACACCTTCAATGCCAAGGTGACAGTAAAGCTTAGAGTAACGACTGCAGCGATGCTGAAGTCGTCTCACAGCTGGATTAGGTTAGAAATGGATTTGTGCGTTGAAGCTCAGAGCAGCTACAACACCAAGGTTATTCTGTCAAACTCAATCAGTTTTGGAATGGAAATGTGCGAATGCCCAGTGTTCTGATCAAAATGATCCAGTCTTCATGTGGAAGACAGATCACCTTACAGCCAGGTCTACGGCGCGCTGCAACTGGTTAGCACTTAGGAGGAAATGGCTTAAAAAAACATTAGAAAACATGAGCAAGTGGCAAGAAATGGAATGTTCTTCTGGATAACGCTATTATCACAACTAAAACTAACAAAATAACGAAAACGGAAATAATCATTTTACTGATCTAAATAAAAATGTTTTAAACTAACTGGAATTATGTTGTGTTTCTAAAACTAACTAAAACATACAGAAATTAGAGATATTAGAGATGTTGCATCTTTTGTTTTAAACTACTACACCTGATAGAATTAAACTAAAACCTAACAAATTATAACTAATGAAAACTACCCAACAGTTTAAGAACTAACTGAACTCGACACAACGACATAAACTAAGCTGTAATGAAAAACCCAAAACTACGGTAACCCTGCGTCTGGATTTTCACATTTAGTTTCATGACATGCGGCTGCATTCGGTTTGGTGTTATTTATGAAACATCACCTCACCTGCTCTCACCAGGCTTTGAATGGACGTGTGCTATGTGGTTGGCAGTTGTAAAGATGTATCACACTATATCTTCACGCTGCAGATAAGCGTTCAGATTCCTTTGGGAAGCCAGTAGAGCATAGACTAGTCTGGCTAAAACAAAACAACAACAACAACAACAACAAAAACAGCTTATAAATGTTGCTGTCTATTTCTGGGTGTTTAGGAATGAATCACATTCCCATACAGTTCCCTTCATGTGTAGTAATACCACAACATTACTTCCTAAACAAAGCTCTTTCTTTTTTTGTAATGACCAATATATTTTATCCTTTAAGTTTGTAGAATGAACACTACTGGCCAGCTAACAAACGTTTAATGCAAAAAACTTAGATTCTACATATGCTAATAGCAGCATGTGACAGTGATAATAAATAATAACAATAGTAAGAGTCCAGATTCACAGTTGAGGTGATGACTTAAAATGAGAAAACAAGTGAATGGAATCAATGTTAGTTCGTTATCATCTCTTAATGATGCTGACTCAGTATGTTCTGTCTGTTTTCTATGAATTAAAAATGACTGCTTATTGGAGAAAAAAGTAACTAATCCAAATTAGAAGCAGAAACACAGTCGTAAAGGTGACCTAGAAAGAGCCTCTTTTCACTTTAAATCCAAACAAACTGGTGCTGGCCACGCCCCCCCAAACTCAGCGTTTACACTGGTACATGAAAATGGCTACAAACAGATGTGCATTTATAAAATAGACATTTACTGTAAATGATATATAGATGGACATAACATACATCTTTGAAAAGCAGAAGTGGAGCCTCCTGCACAATCAACAGTAATGCAGCAGGTGGTTTCTGGATGTTAACTCAGCAAAAAAAAACAAAGAAAAAAAAGAAAAATCTGCTTGTCTTTTCCAGCAGCCGTTGTACAGCGGTAAAACCAGCTGACCAAACATGCTGGAGCTCAGCTTGGCCTTCGCTGGCCAGGTGACGGCATTTGTAGGGATGAAAAAAATGTTTTAAACATAATCACCATTAAGATCAGAGAAGTGAATCTGAATAAAGGGTTTTAACGTTGCTGCAGGCTGCGCCATCCACACATAAACTGGTCTGGTTTTGAGCCAATTGGGGCTACATGTCAAGCTTTAACCACAAAAATTGACCCAGCAAATGAAATGGAGAGAAAGACAATCTAAAGATAAAGTGAAAGTTTATTTGCACATCTGTACAATTTTCTCTCTGGCAGACATGGTCTAAACTTTTAGTGGAAGATCAGCAAAGGCATAAAATCAATGGGAATGCCTGAGCAGCCCTAATGCAGAGAAGGGAAAGAAAAGAGAGAGAGAAAAAGAGAGAGAGAGAGAGCGGTGTGTGGGGTTGAAATAAAGTCTGAAGCTGCTACCTGAATGAACAGTTGTTGCAGGAAAGTATCACCGTCGTTCACAACAAAAACATCTTGGTAAAATCTGTATTTTGGATCAGGTAAAACATAAAGCCTTCATGGGGATCAATAGTTACCGTTACCTTTATGTTGTAGTTAAATTACACAACACTATTTTGTAATCTTGAAAACCACTGTTGGCTATTAAAACTTCTGGGTTTTGTGAATTGCTTTGGTACCGACACAAACAATTCATTCAATTCTTTGTTTCTTCCACCTTCCATTTTCTTGGATAATAGAAAATGCTCAAATCTCATGTGGAGCTAAAATTAATTGGACATCTCCAAAAGTTTCTATGCCATGTTGTATTTTCATTGATTTTGTCTCTGATTCTTGTCTGGTGCGATAGGTTTGAGTGAAGAACCTGAACAGAAACAGGCAAGAGGAAGGTGAACTGGACATTTAGTAGTGGAAAAAAAAACCCCTGATGATTTTCAAAACTAATGTTCAGAAGTGGTAAAAACATCTAAACAGGGTGACCTGAAGTTAACATATAACAGCAACCATGAGTGAAATAGAACAAAGCATATCTGGTGGATCTGACATCAGATATCCTCATATTTATACCTGAGATATAAATATGAGGAAGATGATTGCTGGTAACAGTGAGCCCAAATAACAGGAAATTAAATAAATTCGGCAAAAGTGATGGAAGCAAACCAAAGTTCCGAGATCCCAACAGTTGGACCAGTTAACTTTTATGAAATTCAGATCAAAATGAGAAGAAAAACTCCTGATGACACTAAAATAACTCAGAATAACGTCCAGGCGAGACATAGAAATCGGAATGCAGCACAATAAGAGTATATTAGCATTATGAAATAATGTTAGAAAAGTGGGAACACGTCAGTCAGCATAAGATGATGTATTAAAGGAAACAAGCAAAGGTACCCAAAGGCGAATGGGTAAAGTTGATAAGGCTTAGTAGAGTAGATATTTTCTTGCTTAGGAACTTCGAAAGGCAGAAATTTGGAACTTTACAAGTGTCACTCCTCATACCCAGCTTCCAAGGATCGGTTCGCATGATCACACTCAATGCCTGCATCACAATATAGGTCTGACATCAAGATCACTTGGAGGAAGAGATAAAGACAAGGTCTGAATCGCTGAAAGTGCACCGTCAGACCGCCGCAGTATGGCCTCCGCCAAAATGAATCCATTAGCGAAGACATTGTGTCGACTGGAAGAAGAGCCGCCGACGGACGGGAAGCAGTCAACGCCAGTCAACGTCAGGAATGACAGGCTCATGCAGAAAAGATGAGACTTTAGCACAGATCAGAACTCCAAGAAGAAGCCGTAGGAGGTTTACGACTCACCCGTCTACCGTTTGATTTCACTCGTCACCACTTTACCTACAAGTGTTCGACTGAATGCCTCCAGCGAAAACAACACGAGTCGGAATCAACTCTAAAGCACTGTTCATGCAAAACGTCGACTTTACAAGGGGAAAACGTTTCCTTCAGCCACAACGAAAGCACAAAGGTAATGCACAAAGTAATGCTGCCGCACTGCATTACAGTTCTGTGTCTAAACTCCATCTGGATGTGTGGAAGCGAGCTTTTATCTCTCCAGAAGGGCATGCTGGAAGTCTGAATAGGAGAGTGCATATAAAGGACCTTGTGTACATGAAAGGAAAAAAGGCGTTGTGACCCCGGAGTCCTTCTCTGAGTCGGGGTGACTCATTGAGACACACACACAAAAAAAACAAACATATGGGAGCAAGTTGTGAAAGCCGAATCTCCTTTCTAGTTCTGTCGCTAAAGGGCAAGTCGACAGAAAGTCCCCTAACTTTAGTTTGGACACCGAGATCAAAGAGTCGGCTTTCTAAGGAGTCTCGCATTTGAGCAATGAGTGTCAAATTTGGATGTCTTACAGCAAGTTTTCAAGGGTAGCGCTTCAGTGAAATAACAGCGTTGTCATCAAAGTCGATATTTTTGTATTAATGGCATGTCATTTATCCCAGTAATTACACCCCTGCTGCATTCAGAACCTCCAGTTCTCATGCAGAGGGGGGAGAGGAGGCACTTTGGGTTAGAAAAAGCTGACATGCAGTCGCACTCTAAATATAACGCTCTTTTTTAAACTATAGTGACAAAATGTAGATGCTGGTGTATCCTTTCACCGGCTTGTCAGCTCTGACAGGCGCCTCTAAAATTCCTAAAAAGAAACCAGAATGTATTAAAAATCTCACTCGCATTAGTGCCGCTAATGAGCCACACAAGACACCTGTGGGCTGAGAAGCAATTGTTGCTGCACATCAACATGAGAGGGCTTTTCAAGATTTTTTTTCCCAAACAGCAATAAATTCCATCTTCATCCAATGACAAGTCATTATAATATCTTGCCAATCTTCCTAGCAAGTGGATGTACCAGCAAATCCACCTCGGACTCTACAGGCACCAGTTGGTACGTCAAAGGTTCAAGTTCCTGACAGTACCAATTACAGACAACTGAGCAATTGTGGCTGAAATGAATATGGAAGAGCAATTAATAAGAGATGAGAGTCCTGAAAGCTTCTGACTCATCAGAAAGACTCAACTGATTATGACTCTGACGGATCGGACTAGAGATGTACTGTATCTAAAAGTTAAAGAACGCCTGAAAGAAAGAAAATGGGTTTGAGATCACTGCTGTATGCCAATACTGTAGCAATATGGTGGAAGAATAATTATGTAGAGGCAACTTGCAAACACTAAGGGTGCGTTCACACTGCAGCCTGAAGTGACTCAATTCCGATTTTTTGCAATTCCGACTTTTTTGCCGGGCCCGTTCACACTGCCAGAAAATGCGACCTGTATGCGTTCTGCAGTGTAAACGGGCAAACGACCTGAAGTGTCCCGCATGCGCAGTAGAGGGCGCAATAGCGTCAGCGTTCTAAGTGTTCTGCCAACCGCCATAAAAAGAAGAAGTGCTCAGTGTTTGCAGAAGTAAACATGGAGGCTAATGGTGGAGCTTAGCTTACATATTTGAAGTTGTTGTCCAGCCGGAGCAGCATATTAACAACTTAATCCTCATATAATCCGTCATGGTTGTTGTTTTTCTTCCCACTTGCGCTCATCAGGACGCAGAATAGTGAGATTTGTTGAGCATCAGTGACGTTCAGTTCGGATGAATGCGACCTGAACGTTAGGTCGCATTTGAATCGGATACGTATCGGATATGGGTCACATTCGAAAAAGAATCCGACCTGTGCTGTTCACACTGCCATGAAAAGATCAGATACAGGTTGCATTACGTCAAAAAAAATCGGAATTGAGTCACTTCAGGCTGCAGTGTGAACGCACCCTAAGTTAGTCATAAACAATCATAAAGCATTCTCAGGTACAATGGCCAACATTTCCAATGACTGTAGATTGTCCCCAGATGGATCAGCAACAGAACAATTATCCAAAATACTTATGCTAATCTTTACAATAAAGTTAGCTTTACCTCATGATATCTCCTGATATCTGATTACATTTCCAAACCACCTCGTCTTTCATATGGAACTTTGTTTTCCAACAAAAAAACTAACGGAAAATCGGAAGTGCGCGATCGGAACCGGTAGCAGGTTTTACAGATAATCTTTACTAACGAAAACTTACAAAAAGCATGAATTGTTCATCTGAACAACCCGTAGTCATTTTTAATAACATAAAAACATTTTTATAATGATTTATTTAAGCCTATTCAAACTTATTTATTCAGAGAAATGACTTAAGGGCAACTCGAGCGGCACAAACATCAGACATGAAAATAGACTGAAGAAAATCTTTTATTTTCTGTCACAAAGTGGAAAGAGCAGCATCCAAAAGCAATCATGAAGACATAAGACATGTTGTACCCTCTTCTACTAGTGTAAAAGTCATATTGTGTGTGTGTGTGTGTGTGTGGGTGTGTGCGTGTGTGTGTTCAGGATGACTCATACAACAGGTGTCACTACCTGCTGGAGGAAAAAAGAAAAGAAAAGTCACAGCACCATGCTCTCAGAAACATGACTTCCCCCTGTCATCTGCCCCTTTCTGCGTCTTTTCCTTGTGAATATTAAGCAGGACTTTAGGTGGCAAACGGAGCTCAACGTGTCCTCTGCTTCTGTCACACAGCGTTTGAAAAATTACACGGTTCAGCAGAGCGTTGGTGACCCTCTTAGGAGGGGAAAGCGCGGACGTACGTGTTGTTTGAGGAGTCTTTCAAACTTTGTGGATGACACCATTAATGGATGTCGAAGTCGCCTGAGATCGGCGAGCGGCCGACGACCCGGCGTGAACATCGGGCACATGCCAACAGATCAAAGGTCAGATTCTGTCACTGCCAGGCTGTGGATTGCTGGAGCAGAAAGTAAACTATTTGGTTTTAATTACACACAACGTTTAAGTGCTTTGCAAAAGCTTTCAA
Source organism: Poecilia mexicana (assembly GCF_051168715.1). Taxonomy (NCBI): domain Eukaryota; kingdom Metazoa; phylum Chordata; class Actinopteri; order Cyprinodontiformes; family Poeciliidae; genus Poecilia; species Poecilia mexicana. Next base: position 30,468,723 of record NW_028263379.1, read on the forward strand.
ACTCTATGTACCGTTTCATTTTTGTAATAGTTTTGTATGATTAACATTTCTAATTAACTCAGAGAGTCTGTATTATGTAACATTGACATTTTGAGCTTTACGTCATGTTATAATGTTATTACCTCGTCAAAAAGATGCTGTGATTCTTTCATGCATGTTTGAGAAATCCTTTGATTTCCATGGCAACTATTCAGCTGTCCAAAACGCCCACTCTGCTCCTTCAGACTAGCCAGCAGCAATTAGCAAACACCTGGTGGATCTGAGCATCTGATGAGCTCATTATAGGAGCTACTTCTCAGAGCAACGCTGGTAAAAACGTTGTTTAAGGGTTAATAGAGGAGCCATGTTGTGATGACTTCCTGAAGGCAGAGCTTCAGAAAGAGAAGGAACTTCTTAAAGAGACAGAGGCCCAATTTCGAGGGAGTCAAATTTCTTCTTTCTAGAACTACTGAACATAATGGTCAGATGATTGTGATATGAATTGGCACAATGTGCCAGGAAAATACATAACACTGTCTCTTTAAAAATTTATATCAAAAATGTTGCAGACTTCTTTACTCTCGTCACCCCTAAATAAAATATAATGCAACCAAGGATGGCTTTTGAAGAATTTCATTCCTGCCTCCTGTTTTTCTGTAATACTGAGCAAGAAACCAATCTGAGTAACAGGGAAACGGTGGGAGAAGGACGAATGAGCTTTCTGTCGGTCGACCGCCTACAATCCATTCACTTAAGTTTATAATTTGACAGGGGGGTTTTAATACGTCCGGGAAAGAAAACTGAACTTTTCCGACAGAATCAACCACCCAATGTGACAAGAAGACTAAAAGTCTGGCACATTTCAAGTATTATGTAAGGTACCCTGTGTGGAGTCAGTGAGTGAAAGATGAACTATTTCAGCATAGCAGAGTTCTCATGTTCCTATAAATGAAATTACTAAAATGACACGACACATAAACTCTGTCGATTACTTCCATTTTTCTTTCTTCTCCTCAGACACCAGAGTTCTGGATCCTGAAATGGGTTCATCTTCCTCCACCTCCCTGAATACACCATGTTACACCCTGCGTGACCCAGACTGCCTCCAGTTGATAGCATGTCTCGACATATGCGTTCCCATGGATACCCTAGGACACCATGTGCTCGACTCACAAGGAGGTGAAATGGCTTGCCATCAATTTGTGGCTTGTAGGCCTTTTCTGAGAACCTCATGACCTCCCCTTGTGTCAACACGGACCAGACAATGTGCTTCTCACTGCTTTTATCTTGAGCCAGCGATGGTTCCCTCCTGGGGCTCAAAGGTTTGCTCGTTAGAAAGACAAATTGATCATATATCTGTCTATATATGATGTTCCTCAGTGTATGGTCACTGAAAAACCACAGTCCTAAAAAGGAAAGTTTAGTGTTATGATGTGATACAAATAATGTTTTTTTTTTGTTATGAACTCTAAAATGTAATGATACTGAATCTCAGCTGTAAGAAGATAGGATATTGTCATTTCTTTGTCACAAACAAAGCTTTGTTGGCTTCTTTTGTAAAACCTACCCTTGGCAACAGTGAAGGAGTCATTTTCTCCTGTGGAGGAATTCTGGCTCAGACTTCTTTCCAAAATTACTTCACTTCCTGCTGATTTATGGGTATTTGTTTTTGTATAAACTCCTACATCCCACCACAGCACATTAATGGAGTTGAGGTCTAGGCACTGACTGGACTGTTGAAAGAGCTTTATTATCTTTGATTTGCTGCTGCTTGTTCTGCAGATGAGCCAGGCAGGAGCCAGGATTCAGCTGTCGGACGGATGCCCACAGATTAGATTCAAGGATACTTTGGTGTGAAGTCAATCACCAGTAGGTTTTTAAGATCTGTCATTTCAAAACAAATCTAGATCATCACCCTTCCACCACGAGGCGTCACAGCTGGTCTGAGGTGTTTGGATGAGGACTAATATGTTGTGTTTAGTGTTGCTAATATGTCGTATGTGGTGTTGCTAATATGTTGTTGGTGGGCCACATTTTTTGATGATCTGTCAATCAGGTGATTCTGAACAATAGCAGCTGGTTGCTAATGTCATTGTTTAGACAGGATGTGGTGTTCTTTTTTGTACATTTCAGATTAGATTCATGTAATTCCAGGAACTGATAAAGACCAGAACATAATTTATCAGAAAAAGGGCCTGCACTACATTAGCATGACAGTACACGATGCCGATCCAAAGCATTCGAGTTCATCAGGTTAAACTGCAAAATCAAAGGTAAACTGCAGTGGATTTCCAGACCATGTTATCTCCTGAGTGCTTTGTTTCAGTTCGTTCCTGTCTCCGTCAATGATAGCCAACTGAGATCAATGATACCACTGTTACACTGACTCAGGAGACCTTGATACGATGCATGGGCCTCTCTGCGTGCGCACACCAGCGCGCGTTTGCTTCCAAAAGCCATGTGTGTGCGCGTGTGCGCCACTAGCAGGCTAATTCATAATCATGACAGGAAATATTCCATCATATCTTCACAGTCCGCCATCTTTGCCAAACAGCGGGGATAACAGAGGGGGAGGAGATATGCAGAGGGGGAGCGGCGGCGGCAGATTGAGGGAGATGAAGGGAAAACGAGACAGAGACGGACAGGGTTGGAAACTGGAAGATAAAGTGCACACTGAGCTGAGATGAGCATGCTAATTTCGCTCCATCACAGCAGCGTCTCGAGGAAGAACGAGCACATTTGTTTTGGGCCAGATAACCAACACCAACAATTACTGTACGTGCATTACTTATCAGTTCTCCTATAGTTTGTTAGATCACACAGACTGGTCTAAACATCTGTATGTTCTCTGTCTGTTGGCTTCATTTAAAATGGCAAAATGTATGGCAGTGTCATTTCTTATAACTGTGTATATTACTACTAATATTACCATCCATCCACTTTTGGGCAGATTCTAAGGCATTACCATGTTGTTGTTCCATACTATTTCTGTTCTCCTTCCATTATTCTGATTCTGTGTAGTGTGCAAAATGCTTTACACTCAAATTTCCATTCCCATGGAAACAGCTGAGGGTCAAAATCTAGTTGGACAATTTCAAGATGTTAAATGACAAAGTCAAATATGTTTAAAGTCATATTTGATGTACGTAGCATTTTTTTTTACAACTCACGCCAACATAGTTACTTGATTGTGCTACAACATGATACAATGTGCCTGGAAAACACACTTAAATCAATTCTAAAGCAAAATTCGACACAGTTTCCATTGAATTCCGAGAGAGGTATAAAATTGAAGTCAACATCCACCCTCGGCGGCCGATGAGCCAACAAATTTTCAGAGAATTTACCAAGCAATCTCTCATCCAGCTCTCCTCTGTCTACAGAACGCTGGCTTTTTGTTACGCTGAACAAATGAGATGGAAAGCAGGAGCGGCGGAGATGCGGAGTTTCCCCCGCAGAGCGGCTGCTCTCGCCCAGCGGGACAGAATGAAGAACTCACCGGTCGGGGCCGACCTGGGTATCACGCTGCTTTACATTTAAATGGAGAAGAGTCTGTGGAGGTGTCTGTGTGATCAAAGCACAGCCGACTGAGGGCAGACTCTGGGGCAGACTCAGGATATGCTAAAGGTTTTTTTTTTTTTTTTTTTTCCATTTATCTGTCTCTCTCCCACAGGAAGCTGAGAGGTTGAGGGCATGTTTGAAAATTCGCTTCTCATTGTTTTTTCCGCTAGATCCCAACTTGGATGAGTGACTGGAAGAGGGAGAAGTGGGTTTAAGAGAGCGTTTAGCCTCATCCAAGAGCTTTTTAGCTAAATACTAAGCAGTTAATGGCTTAATGAGAGCAAGAGCCTCTGCCTCGTGAGCACAAAGCGCCAAACTCTTTGGTGTTTCCACAGATAATCAGAAGGATCTTTGCAGGCGACTGAGGAACTTCCAATGAAACACTGATTGGAACGTCAAAATTAGTGTAAACATGCCAACGTTTGTTTAGCATCTGTTGTGAAAAGTGTGCCGTGTGTTCATGCTCGCCCCTTTAAATCTCTTTTGAACCCCATTCGCTGCAGCCACAGTTTCATATTTTCAAATCTAAAGAGAACCTTTTGTCCATTCTCTCTTTGTGAAGTATTATCTCTGTTTCCATTGACCATAAAATTGAGTAAATTGGAATTACAGAAATGGATTTCCACAAAGGAAACACAGCAATTAAAACTTTTTTTTTTTTGACAAATGGTTTTGGTGCTAGGATTAGATGTTTTTAGACACTTTTTTCTCGTCACACGAGTCACATGATCAACAACCAGATGGCAGAAATGACGAAAAGGCTACGGGAAGCGATTAGACCACTATGGCCCAGCATGTTTTTTTTTTTTTTTTTTTTTTTTATGATTTATCACATGATTTTAATCTAATTTCTTATTTAATGGAAACACCACAATTAAAAACTTTAGTTTTCTTTTTCTACATTAGCAGAATGTAGACAAAGTTTTGCGCACATTTGTCATGAAAACGCAACCAGTCAAATCTCAGTCAGACTGGCTGGAGGGAATGTGTGAGCAACAATTTTCAAGTCCTGCCTCAGATTTAGTTCCAGACTTTTGACATGAAAATGCTTTGACTGAATTCAATGTTTAAGGTCACTGATGGAAGACGAACCACCAACCCAGTCAGGTTTTCTTCCACAACTGACCCGTTTCAGCTTCGTCCATCTTACCAATAACTTCTTGTTCTCATCTAACATTAGTGCCTCCTTCCACATGTTAGCAGCATGTAGGGTACAGGTTAGGGTCCATGTTACCTTTTGGTCAATCAGATGGGGCCCAACACCGTCACAGTTTTCAGACTTTGCACACACGTTTAGAAAACCATGTGGCATTTTTCTATCCACTGAAGGTTGTGGTTGTAACATGGAATGAAAGCGTTTGTATGACTTTAGAACGTAGAGAACCGTAGAGTACGTAGAGAAGACTCGATCTCTTCACAGACTCGGAATCCGTCTGTGAAGTTTGTCAAAATTTGTTTATTCATTCTTTGAATTTATGTTGTTTAGTCAACAAGTTGTTTCTTCAGTCATTTAAGGCGCTTTTGCACGGAACGGAACGGAACGGTTGTGTTCGCATTACAACTTGCGACTGGTTCCACCCGGTCCCATGGAACCACAAGAGCTGTGGTTCCAATCGTGCCGGCCAAGCGGTTCTGCTTAGAACCAGCAGCTGATTGACCGCTGGTTGTTATGGAGTCAGACGTTGATTTTCCGTTGACAGCTGGCTCTCACTACTATATTACTATACTACAGTCTACGGTATTTTTCTTCCGTATTTCTCCTGGCAATACGTAGAAGTCGTTCAGCATTTTGTCTTCTGAGGGTAGCTTGTTGGCGGAATTTAATTAATTGTATGAGGTTGATGAGCAGCAAAATTAAATCCATGTCGTCCATTGTTGTTGTCGTCGTAGTAGTAACTGTTCTTCTTTATTAAATTGGCAGTTAGCAACCAACCAACTCAAACCACATTGTTTAGTTTTAAAAATAATGACGTCCGGCACCGCTTCGATGGCACCCCAGAGTGTAATGTGAACACAACCGTTCCGTTCCATACCGTTCCGTGCAGTACGAAAGCGCCTTCATTTATTGTTCTGTTATGCTGCTCTTGACAGTTGGTGGTTGCTATAGTAACAGGTAACAGTTCCGCCCCCATTTTCTGTTACTGCCTGTAACCGTGTATTAGAATCAGCTCTGTCTTTTCTTTACAAGTATTATATGTTAGACAAATTTAATAATATAATATGTTATTTGTGCTCCCATAATGATTAACATTATTCACTTACATGAAGGCCAGGATACGTTAGCTTCAGATACGTGTTTCAGCATGAGATGAATTTTCTACGTTCCAAAAAAACGTTGCACTACGTGAAAAGGTATGTTTAGATTCCTTCACGTTAGCAGTTGATCTACTTGCTAACAGGCCTGTCACAATAAACAATAATTGCATGATAAATTAAAATGTTCTCAATCATTTCCATGTGCTTGATTTATTGTTTGTCTTTTTTCTCTCTTTCTTTTTATCAAAATTGGTCTTCAATTTGGTGCTTTGGTCTCAACTAGCTCTTTTTTTGAAGGACAATTTTGTTTACAGAGACTCCATAATTAATTTTATTTGTTGTTTCTGTTTATTTATCGTAGATATTTAAAATGTCGTCCAGTTCCAGTGTTTAAATGCTCAATAAAATTTAAAGTTTATCGATCTTTGAGAATGGGTCCTTACATTATTATGTCGTCACCATCATATTAATTGAAAATGGCCTCAAAACAACAATATTATCGTTTATTGGAATAACTTCTGATCCAATTTATCATCTATCAAAATTTGTAATCGTGATGGGCCTTCTAGCTAACGCATATCCTCGTACGCTCATACAGTCTTAACTGCAGTCTTCTGGAGAGTGATGACATCATGCGCTTTATCTGTTCTGTCCCACGTTTTAACGCCTCTGCCTATCTTCTCTGTAAGGAGATTAGAGCTTCTAGAACACATAGTCACGGCATGTCGCACCATGATGAAACCTGACCTACATAGGAATACAGAAATGTTGGACACCCCAATAGAAACTGATCATTTCATTCATTCATTCATTCATTCATTCATTCATTCATTGTCTCTCTCTGTGTGTGAATGAGGCTCACTTTTCAGTTTAGTATTCATAGAATTTGTTATTTCTGACAATATATGATGAGCTTTTTTTTTTTTCCCCCAGACAATCCCTGCTTTATTATTCAGGGAATAGAAATAAATGCTCAAGGGAGTGGAGCTTGGTGAAATTAGGTCACAAAACAGCAAAAAAAAAAAAAAAAAGAGAGAGAAAGAAAGAAAGAAAGAAAAAAGGTGTCTGGAATCATTGTGCAGGTCAGTCATGCAATAAAAGGTAGATTATTGGAAGTGTCCCATAAAGCGTCTCGGTAATTCCAAGTCGGTCCTCAACGAAGATAAGATCCATCCTGGTTACGTGAGGCATTGATCAGAAGTAAGTAGTTAAAGTTCAGTTTGGGTTTTCTGTTTGGTTTTCTTTAAGTTTAAATCCTGGATAAAAGTGTGCAAAAAAAAAAACAAAACAAAACAAAAAACCAGGAAGAAAGGAAAGATTACAAACAGAAATGTGAGTGTAAGGCAGTGGCAGCTTCTCCTTTACATTCTGCATTCTGTTCTCACATTCACACATTTCCTCTTTACTAATTTTATTAACAAGATACTGGAAAATATCTGAAAATCTGTCCTCATTAATGAGGACCGTAGATCATTTGACTGTTTTTTTCTGCAGGGATTTTCAAGAGAAGGAAAAAAGAGAGAAGGAGTTTTAAAAAAATCTGTGTGGGAAAAAATGCAAATGAACAAATAAAAATAAAAGAGAAATAGGAATCACAAGAGAACAAAGTCCAGATGTGAATCTGAGAGAGCAGGTGACACAATAATAAAACACCTTACTGTTCTTTTTCCTACATGCTGGTTATTAATTTTACGCCAAAAATGTTTACAATGCATATGTTAAAAAATATTTTTTTATATATAAAGATGAATATCCCTTGCTTCAGTTTTCACTTTTTAGTTTTAGTTTGTGCAGCTGCATGGCCTCAACAGCTTTCAAAGGAATGAGGCGGATTTACTGTAGCAGACAAACAGCAATGCACAGGCAACGCATCAGGGTCAGTGTTGGTGCTTTTTACCATCCTCTTGCTGGTTTCGCCACAGACTTGTCAGTAGAACATCCCTCCATCTGGGGGGCTTAAATCACTAGATTTAAGCCTGAACAAAGTTTCATTAAATAAAAAATAGAGACGACAAAACTGTCTTCAGTCAAAAAAAAAAAAAAAAAAAAAAAAAAGCTGTTGCTACCTGGAAAACAATAAGTGCCCAACCTGTAATAGGTATAAAAACAAAACCCAAGGTAACAGAATAAGACTACTGGGCACCCAGCAGTAACTACTTCCTTGTGGCAGGACGCTATTCCCATTCCAAAGCTTGCAGCTAACCTGACTAGAGATAAACTGGCAAATGAAAAAGAGTTTGAGTTAGCTTGAGTTAGCATGCCTAATTTGGCTACCCACTGGATTGACTACTTCCTTTTCTGTACATTAGAAATGCTAGGTTAGGGTTAGCCTCAGACATGCTAGTGTTAGGTTTGAATAGGCTAGCGGCTAGCTTGTACCACAAGTTTTCTTTCTTCTGTAAAGAAAACTTCATCTAGAAAACTGGTTGGCATACAATATGTGTAAACATCATACATTAGATACATCGACGTGTTCGTTTGACCCAGCTTACTGTAACCAACATGACTCCTAGGATAAACTTACTGTTATTACATGGAGCTGAAGTTGGCTTCAGATTTGGAATATTGCTAAACTATGATTCTGGGGTTTTTTTTGTATTGTTTTATTTTTTAACAGATATGCTAATTATTTCACGTTTTCACTTTCTAACTACAAAAAATGCTATTTTATTTCAGGTACGTGATGCTTTTAATTTGAATCTAACAGAATATGTTGAGTTTATTCAGAAATAGCTGGGGGAAAAAAGAAATGTCTGCAGTATTATTGCCAAGAACTTCATTTCTGTTGCCAGAAGATGGAGAATAAAAATCCCCATCCCCACTTTAAATCAGTTAGAGCCGTTTGTGTGCAGCTCAAACAAGCAATGAAAGTAGGTTCAGCAGGCGCCGGTTTAGCCGCCTTTATGACTTGTCAAGCATGATGTTGAATACATGGAAAGATGTTTCACAGGTGAATACACACTCAAACACACAGTGAGGTCTCAGGGGGCAGGGAGGAGAACGCCGAAGCTTAGAGAGAGGAGAATTTCAGCCTCCGTGTGAAAAAAATAAATAAATAAAAAAATCAACAACTGTTTTCTCCTCATTTTCTCAGGAAGCTGGAGCAAGCCAGGCTGAGAATCTCCAGACAATTTCTGCTCCTCTACTAGGCCACCGTCCAATTATAGCATCATGACAGCCCCGGACACACACACACACCCACAGGTAAACACACCGCTATCAGTCTGAGAAACTATTCCAAAGTACAGCTAATTAACCGCAGCCACGTTTCCATTACAAATTGTCGAGATTCAGCTAGTTACATGAGATGTATTCATATTTCAGACATGCTAGCGCTCCATCAGCCAATCAGAGGACACGCTGGTGTCTTCTTCAGGCTTTGGAGTGACAAGCCCCGCCTACTTGGGAGTGGCTACGTATGCGGCGTTTGGAGAAAACGTAGCCTGTTTTTTTACAGAAGAGTTATGGGTTAAACATGTTGGAATGACAAAACTTTTTATGAACGGTGTGATGCTGTGAGAGCTCTGATGGAGCCAGCTGCACTTTTCCCAAAAAAACAAAAACACTCCGTCATCCTCCTACCACTTCCTGTTGTCCTCTTTGGTGTTTCCACACATAGTAACATCCGGCTGTTGATCATGTGACTCGTGTGATGCAAAATGTTTCCACCCCATTGTTGAAAAGGGGTGCGGGTTGGAATTCCCCCTATTTTTTTTTTTTCAGCAGGAAATTTAATGTTTTTGATTGTTGATTCAATGTTGCATGACTCTGTGTTTTTGTGTTTAATGATGTAAAGCACTTTGAAATGCCTTGCTGCTGAAATGTGTTCTACAAATAACATTTGATTGATTTGATTCCATGGCAGTTTTGGTGAATACATCTGCTTTGATATGGCTGAAAAAAACCTCAACGCGAATAAAAAGTTTTTATTGGATAAAAAGTTTTTATCCAATAACGTGACTTTTTTCAGAAATGCTGTGATTCCATTAGACAAATTTATTTTCGTAACTTCAATTTGCGCAACTTTGTGGTTAATGTAAACGCAGCTTTTGCGCGAGTCCCGTCTGTCCTCCAACGAATACGAAGGTCATCACTTCCCCCTTCTCCGTTGGTGTCGACGCTTCCGTTATATCCGTCTCCGGTGACAGAGATGTCTCTCATTCTGTCACCGGCCCTTTATTTATTTATTTATGTTTTGCTCCCCCACTATTCGGGACATGGAGCAGATGAGATGGGATGGGCGTGATTTGTTTCACACGCCCACTCCCAGCCGAAGACGGCGGTTTTGATTTGCGGCGCGCTCCGAGCCTCCGTCCCCCGCCGCGGCGCAGAAGCGCAGTTGATTTGTGAGCCGTTCTGTCTCTACGTCTCGCCGCCTTTTGATTTGTGGCGCTCTTCACGCCGGGGGCGACCCCGGACATAAACATGTGGTTAGACGTCCCGTAGTCACTGAGACGCCCTCCCATCCTCACGCCTCCCGCCAGCCCGTCCTCCGGAAGTCTTAAGGGAATTACATCTCCCTCTGCCTATCTGTCTGCCGTCCTGATCTCTATCATTTGCATACGGCGTTCCAACAGCTGACATTTGGATGACAAACTAACATTGCTTGGCGTCGCACTACAGTCCACGACTTAGATTTACTCAGCTTATAAAACACAATGGCTGCTAAATGCCATATCTCTGCGTGACAGTAAGAGAGAGAGAGAGAGAGTGTGTGTGTGTGTGTTTCCCGTCCCGTTATTATCTTGGGCAGCATCCTTCTATCTTCCATATGTCCGCATAAGAAAATGAAAATGCCAGTCTCCTCTCTTCTCTCTCTTTCTCTCTCTCTTTGACGCCCACAAACCCGCTCACTTTCGCCTCGTCCAAACCCCGCGGCAGAATAATTTTTCTCCTGTAAATACGCAGAGTCGGAAGCGTTTACTAACGGCGCGCTTATTTACCAGTCGCACTTATTCGCCGTGACCTTTAACGAGCGAAGGCGACGGAGATGATCTAATCAGAGGGACAGAGTAGCAGCTGAGAGATGGAGGGAGAAGATGAAAAGGGTGAGAGGAGATGGTACGACTTCTATCTGCTGTGTGTGTGTGTGTGTGTGTGTGCGCGTGTGTGTGTGTGTGCGCGTGTGTGTGTGTGTGTGTGTGTGTGCGTGTGTGTGTGTGTGCGTGCGTGCGTGTGTGTTGGTGAGCATATTTTCAGTCGGTGACATTTACTGACCGTCACTTTCAGTTTAAGTCTGCGCACTTGAGAAAAAGAGAGAGTTAATGTCAGACTCCGAGAGAGTTGGATCGCTGAGGAACTCTCATTACTCTAGTTATGGACAACCTGGCAGAACTGCGTCCATCTCTCCAAGTTTTCCATATTTGGTCACATGGCAACCGCTAACGTCAACTGGGAATTTATGTGGTAGACCAAAAGCAGACGAAAAAAGTGAAGTGGAAAGGAAAATAATTGTCGGTTTTCAATTTGTTTTATAATAAAATCTTGTGAAACCGACTGAATTCAGAAGACTCCAGTTAGTCTGTGTGTAATTTGATCTGAATATGAATACAGAATACAAAAATGAAAGTCCAAGGAACACAACAGTACAGGTCGGCAATGGAGCTGGTGAGGCTACGTTATGAACCTGAGCTTTAATGATGCAGTACGTAACTTTTATAAATATGTTTGTGACATATTTGCCAAAACTGTCACCATGTGGGTGTGCTGTGGTGGCGCAGGGGTTAAGCACAACCCACATATGGAGGGAGGCCTTAGTCCTTGTCGCAGGTTGAATTCCCAGCCTTGGCGACCTTTGCTGCATGTCTTTCCCTTTCTCTCTTTTCCCACTTTACTGTCAATTAACTATCAAATAAAGGCCACTAGAGCCAAAAAAAAAAAAAAAACTGTCACCATGTCAGGACAGGATAACATGAGACGGATAATCTGTGGGGAAAAAATGGGGATGTGGTGGAGTAGCCATCTACAGAAATACACTGTACTGTCAGAAACAACCAATCAGAGCTAGGAGGAGTGTCTTAGCGCTGTCAATCACTCTTGTGTATGCACTGTCCATATTTTAACAATTTGTTAACAGGTACCGTACAGTTTTATCAACACTTTCTGCCACAACTGATTCTTTAAAAGGCATTCTTGGTCTTAATATGGCCCAAAATGAAAATGAGTAAAATCACTCATTTATGACTTATATTTATGCATATACCATATTAGTTCCTCCTGGTAGACAGAAACCTTGCATCTCCAAAAACTGGAACTTTTCGGAACACAAGCCTCTGTTATGTCACATTAACATGCTCTTCTTGACACATTTTACTAGAAATGAAAATGAATTATCTTCCCCTGCAGATATAATGAGGGATAAAGAGAGGTAATTTTCACAAAAAAATCAAAATTACCAAAAAAAAAAATTGAGATTCAAGGTATTTTTCCCTGACAGCCACAAAACAATGTTCTTCCTCTACTTAGCGGCGTGTTGGTCTTTAACTGCGTTGAACCGCCGCCTCTGCTGTACATTTCAAGTGTCAACGTGTCGACACCTCTCTGCTTCTTCAATTTGTCCGCCTGCTCTTTGTCACAAATTGAACAACGCTGGATTCCGTTACTTTCTGCCAACTCCAGCACAAACGCACCCGGCTTGAGCATCGACACTGACAAAGAAGAACCATTGTGTGTCAACTTGACCTGAGCCTCACGGCTGAAAGTGCTCCGCTTTTACACCGCAGGGCAAAAAAAGAAAAAGAGAGAGGACAGGCACGCTCGGCTGAATTTATTTTGACACATAAGAGGTGAACGGACACAAGAATTATGGGATATTGATTTTAAGACACACGGTGTTCTCTTAATTAGCATCTTGCATTAATGCTTCAGTGGCAGAGAGAGAATGAACGTGTCCAGTCTAAATGCAGGCATTGGCTCCTGGGTGGAGGCGTAAAGACAGAACTACTGGTATATCCGATTTGTTGTCTTTTCTCTGGAAGGACAGGATGCTACACAGAAACACACGTTTGTATTCCTACTCATGTCAGGTCTTTGTTTTGATTTCCACTCATTTAAAGTGGCAGTGTTATATAAAATTCACTTCTTTGAGCTTAACATCATGTTATAATGTTATTCCTTCATCAAAAATATACCCGAAGTGTTGCTTTGAATCTTTCATGCATGTTTGAGAAACTCTTTTAATCTCCATGGAAACCATTCAGCTGAGCAAAACGCCTGGGTGGACCTAGCTCTGCCTTCGAGGACGAAGCTCCTCCTCTGATGGGCAGTTTCCAAACTTCTGCCTCAGAATCCGCTCCTTCAAACTAGCCAGCAGCAATTAGCAAACCCCTGGTGGAACCACTAAACTAATTATACGAGCTACTTCGGAGTGCTCATGCTGTAGCTCATGCTGACTTCCTGTTTACTTCAGGAAGTCAGAATGTTGTGATGTCTTCCTGAAGGCGAAGCTTCAGAAGAAGTTTTTAAAGAGACAAAGCCCAATTTCAAAGTGTTTAATTACGAAGTTAAATACAAGTAAGTTTTGATACACATAGCATTTTGTAACAATTGAAGGTAACAATTAATTGTGTTATAAAAGGGCACTACATGCCTGGAAAACATATAGTACTGTACCTATAAATAACTACATTTATGCCTAACTCTAACCAGTACTAGTTTATTTTTAACCATAACCTTAATCAAAACTTAATTCACATCATACCTCCAAACCCAACCACCAAATCCAAAAAAGGCCCATTGCAGTTTGGAAGGATAGTAAAAATGCAAGAAGTGGTCCTGAATAGTAAAGCTAGACAAGTACACGCACACACACACACACACACACACACACACACACACACACACACGCACACACATAGAAATGTGCATTCAAGGACAATTAGTATTTGTGAATAGAGGCCGGTGGGCAGGAAAAGGTAGACAGAGCGAGAAAGGCACAGTGAGGAGCAGAGTTGGGGAGTTAATAGGTGCTTCTGTCTTCAAGAGAAAAAGACAGCTCCATCCACACCTGGAGACACTCCGGAACACCGTGTGTGGAAACGGACACTGACAACGCTTGTCCCAACACGCGCAGGAAAACTCAACCCGCTGCGTCGCACGTGTGCGTGTGTGTAGCAGAACATGCCCTCACTTCCTTTGCTTCGTAGATGAAAGCTCGGCAGGCGGATGTGACAGCCTAAGGCAAACCTCCTTCATTAATTTTGCTTATTTCTGTGCAACATTTGGCTTTGATCGAACCACTGGAGTTGAAGAAAACGACTGACAAAAACTGAAGACCAAAATCAATACTGGAGAGCAAAGTGGTAGAAAGCAGTACGGATGGAAGAAGATGATGTTGGATGACTGGTTGCAGACTGATGTTTGTGTTTAGTCATTTGTTGTTGTTTGTTTCTCGCCGTCTACTTCACCCATCTCAGCTTGATACGAGAGCTTTATTGCAATTTCTCCTTGATTTGCTTCCATTCTTGTCCCACTAGATTGCTCAGTTGTGTGCTTGAACTGATTACAGCACTTTGTAGAGAAGATGAAACCCAACTGAGTCAAAGCGGTACTGTTACACCACCACGATCCTTTAAACTGCAACACGATGAAGTGTTTAAGGCTCCAAAAGCTTTTGTTGCAGACATCTTACACACATCTCATGTTACAGTCTTACTATGAGAATGGTTCAGAATCAGTTTAAACCTTTACCAATCTGCCCTCGTTTTTACCTTTATTTACAACACAGACCAATTTTCATGTGATTGGAACGATTTTCAGCGATGATGTGGAAATCAAGCACGACTCTTCCAAATGGTGCACAATTAAAACTTACAAGCTACGTGTCCGTTTGAAGGTGAGTGAAGGTGGACAACCCAAGCAGGCAGCTCAACAAATGAACCAGCCAAACCTGAACTCTGGTTTCCTTTGGTGTTACACCTCAGAAATAAGAAGCAGCCATTACAAATCTGATCTACAGTAACAAACAAACAACAACAAAAAAAGAGTGTAGTTACTCCCACACTTTTCCATGCTCATGTTTGCATGTGTGTGTATTCGTGTGGGTGTGTGTTCACAGAAATGCTTTCACTCGCAGCGTGAGCATGGTGCAGTTCCAGGGCTTCTGCTGAAAACTGCCAGCCCGCAGGCTAAACATTGTGTCTCTCACCAAACTCAGTCTAACACACAAACAAACACACACACACACCTCAAAGAGATCTCCCTTTCATTTACGCTCTTTTCAGTCCAAATGTGCCAGAGTGAGAGTGAGCACACATTTGCCTGCCTGGCCTGTGCCATTGTCTCACTGCATCCACGAGCACGAGAGCGGTCACTCACACCGGGTTTGTGTGTTTGGGAGATGTAAAACGAGCGAGTGGGCTCCACGCCGCCGATTGTTCCACATCCAACCCGTAGATACACACACATGCGCCCACGCCGTCTAAATACACCCGACAACTATTCCTGCTCATCTTAAACATACAGTCGGAGAAACCTTTGTACACACACACACACACACACACACACACACACACACACGCACACACACACACAGATCCAAAAGTGTTTGTATATGTTTTCACAGCAGAAATTGGCTGCTGAAGAACGTCATCAGCAGAGCTGGCAGCCGCTGCCGGCAGCAACACATCATGCAGCATCTCCTTCTTGGCTCAGGCAGCTTGGAATGCACTTTTCTTTTTGTCACTTTGAGCTGAAGATTTCAAGACTTCCCAGAGCGGTTGTTGAATATTCGCATTCTAACAATCGCCTTGTACACTTCTAACCTCAATAAATAGGGTTGTGACACATTTTCAGGATTACAATACATTCTGTAGTCTGATTTTAAGTAGAAATTCAAAAGTGCAGATTGTCGGACGATGGATGGGTTGATGGTAAAACCAGTATTTGTTGTTTCCAGGATGTTAAATGTCAACGCTCTTGGTCAGAGGAGTTTTAGAAGATGGAAAGTAGAAAGAGGGTGGAGGAGATCTGGAAACGGACGCAGCTAATGGTGCGAAAATTGGCAATATTTTTTACAAAAACGAGCTCATGGGTAGTGACGTTAAATGAGGACGATGAAACGGGTCAGGCTAACCACAAACGTACAGACAACCAGGGGATAAGAAATAGCCTGGAAATTCTAATATTTTACTTATTACTCAATAAGATCCAGAAAACATTTGAGTCACATTGAAGAAAAAAAAATATTCCAGACCCCTTAAGAACTTTCCATGGAGTTTATTTTAGCAGACTAGTTTTAAAAGTAAAAGTAGAAGGGAAATCTGAATTCTGAAGTTCTGGCTTGTATGCACCAGACAGCACTGTGAAATCAAGGCTTTGAACTAAACACTGACAAGAACATGTCACTGTTCCAGCTTGTACAGTCAGATGTTTTATTAATGTGCTCTATGACTACTGTATGTGCAGCGTAGCGGGTGTCTGGGTGACTTTCAAACAGCTTCTTTGCCCTTTGATAAAGCGAGTCGTAAAAAAGGCTGGAGCTTTTCTAGAGCGTAGAGAGAGAGAATGTACCAAATGTGTGTCTGCAACATGCTACATGTGGCAGATTTAACCGGTCGCTTGACACGACTTTGTTAATTAGCTTTAAGCGCTGCAGAGATAAGGAGGGTAAAACATCAAGAAGAACACAGTCCTGTTACATCGACTGAAATACCTGCTGTGTTTCAGTGACAGTCAATGGCGCAAAAAGTGGGTATGCACTGTATGCAATGGATGGGGCGCTGCACTACAGGGGGCGCCAAAACGGGCAAAAAAATTTTCTTGTCGGCATTTTCTGTATTTAACAGCTGTTTGTGCATGTATGAAATGATCAATACCAGAGGCCCCTCCGCTCCCTCACCTCCCCTTACACACACGCACCCCTTCAAGAACGCACTCAGGCTCGCTTATTTCTTTCTTTGAAATTGGAATAGTCTTATATAGGGCACTTGACAACAGTGAGGCAAAGATGGAGTGGTAGGGGGAAAAAAAACTATCAGAGGTACAATAAAGCAGAAAGCAGAAGAGGGAAGGAGATAAAGATGTTGGAGAGACAAAGAAAATCTTTTTAAAATGATTGAAAGACACTGACATTACTTTGGTATATATATATATATATATATATATATATATATATATATATTGCAACCAATATAAATATTGGTTGCAATTTTGGAATCAGAGATAAAGTTTGTAATGGATGAACATGGAAGTTGGACTGAATGAGGGAAGCCGGAGCACGAGAACCCATGCATACAGAGACACTGTGCCACCGTGCAGCCCTGACTTTTTTAGATAGAAGCATAAAATAACTACTGCTACAATTAAAACTAAGCAATATAACCCTTGTGCATGCGAGGACTGAGGCAAACGTAGAGGACTGTGGTAAATGATACAGGTTTTACGGGTGCGGGGTCGGTTGGACCCCATGTCTAAACACAAGGGCTACTAATAACTAATCAAAATGACCAGATACACTTTAGAAACTAATTAAAAGATTTCTCAGCTAGCCCCCAAACTCTCTGATAAATCTAAAATATCAGAGCCCCATGTTGAAATCTACTGCGGCTGCTTTCCTCTCCTGTCTTTATATTGGCGCAGACATGACGGAGTTATGGCTTTTTAAAATCTCCTCCACAGTGAAATCTTTTCTACTGGGGTACTCTCTTCTTCTGAGTTGTTGTCCTGCTCAGCCTGGACAACGACTTCTAGTGTTTCTGATCCTTGAGGGGAGACCGTTTTTATGTCCTCCACATCTCCAGAAAGTTGCACATTGCTTGCTGACTGAGGCTCAGATACGGTTTCCATTTTGGACTTCCAACTTCCTGACTCTTCAGAATGTAAATCGTCTCCTTCCTGGCTGGATTTCTCTTTGGTTGTAGAGTCTTTTTCCGCTTTGCTAACTTCACTGTTTTTTCCTCTTGATCGTTCAGCATTTCAGATGAAGCTGCAAGTTGTGTCTCCTTTTCCTCAAACACAGTCTGCAGGTTCTCTGTTTTTATTTGTAAAACAGTTTGTGGTGCCAGAGTTTTGGCTCCGTAGTTTTCAGTTTCAGAGGTGTCCATCTTGATTTGGTTTATAAGAGCCTCCAGTTCAGCGGCAGCTTCCAATGCTGATATTCTTCATTTCTCATTTTCAGATTTCTTACGTAGCTCTTTCTCCACTTTCTGATCCCCATCTTGTTGAGTTTCAGAGACCTTCTCTTCTTTTGTGCTCTGGTGTAATTCAGAGATCCCAGTTTCATCTGTAGAAATCTCATTCTTCAAAATGGCGGTCTGATCCTCAAACGGTTCTGGTATAGCAACTCCTTGTTGCCGTTTGCTGTTTTCTCCAGAAATCTCTTGGCTCTTTGGGGCTTCTTGCTCAGAGGCAGCTTTCCTTGCTGCCTTTCTCCTTTTCTTATATCCAGTTTTCTTAGACGGCTTTTTGTCCACTTGCTGCTCCCCATTTTGTTGCTTTCCAGAAACCTTCCCTTTTTTGGTAACTTGAAGTTTAGAGAGCAAAGCTTCATTTGGATTAATCTCATTTTTGACAGTGGCTGTTTGATTCTCAGCTGTTTCTGTTATTGAAACTTGTTCAGAGTTTTCTTCAGAAGCCTTCTGATTATTGAAGGTTTCTGTATTTTACAGACCGATTCATCCTCCAGCTGTGGAGCAGAGCTCACACTGTCTACTGAGCAAGACCCCTTTTCCAAGAAGGGAGAATCATTAACTTGCTTTGGAGAGACAGAACTGTCAAACTTTTCATCAATGCCAGTGGAAGATTCTGCAGTTTGCGTGTTTTGTGGGGTCATGGGATCCTTACTCTGATTTGGTTGTGTTTTCTCTGGTTGGTGTTCAGCGTCCAGCGGCTTAGAGGTCGATTCTTTGAGGACCCATGGAATGAATTCCAACTTAATTGTTCGACATATTGGGTCCAAGTCATATGTCCAGTTTCCAAATGTTATGATCTCATTCTCAATGTTGTCATCCTCCCATGCTGCTGCAGTCTTCTTCACATGTTTACACTGATATGAGCGTTCTTCTGTGTCTCCAGAGGTTTAGAGCCTGGTTCTTTACCAGTCACCGGTGAATCATCTCGCTGTTCACTATTTTCATCATACATCTTCCCATGAACGGGGGCGTGCACCTCCAACCAGGCCTGAAGAGGTACCATCTTCTTCTTCTTAGGCTTAGGTTGCTGTTTCTCCCCTTGCTCATTTACCATCTCTTGTGTGTTAGAAACAGCTTCTGTTACAGTGACCTCTGAACCATGTTGGCTTTCAGGAAAACGATGCTTGTTTTCTTGAAGCCAAGCGTTGAACTGCACCTTCTTCTTCTTGTTGCGCCTTGTCCTGGACGCAACAGCGATGCTTCCATGTCATTGATTTGCTCGTTTGTCTGCATTTTATCAGATTCTTCAAAGTTGAGAAACTTCTTTTAAACTTGCAGATGAAACGTATCACGGACGGCTGCTAGACGGTTGTGATGAAATTTGATCGATATGACGCTCAACAACAGACAGAAAATCTGCAGCAGGTTTAGCTTCCTCACAAAGTCCAGTCTGATCGTCAATTCACAATGGCCAAGAGAAAACATCACTTTGATTTTAAAAGGGCTGTAAATATCCATAAAGCTTGAAGTTGAGAAGTCGTTTGAAGAGAACTTAAGCCTGTGTTTGCATTGCTAAATGCTCCATTTTCCATACGATTATATGATTTTAAACAAACAAAAAAATACTAATCAGGTTTTAGTTTTTTTGTTTGGATGTTTATTTGGTTATTTTTTGCTATCTGGTATTCATAAGCAATATGAATCGCCTTAAACCTGTTGCTAGGCAACATTCAAACAAGCCAGCCATTTCCTGGATTCTTTTGGGTTTAGTTCTGTTCTGTGTTCTCTCTGATGTTTCTCAGTGTTTAGGCTCGGTGGATCCACGTCCATCAGACTCACTGGTTCGTGGAAACTCATTCCCTCTGCTTTTGGATGGTGGGGAGCTGGAAAGATTTTTGTTAATATGTTTTTACATTTGAAAAATTATTATGATGCAACAATAATTTTTTTTCCCAAGGATTTGGGCAACAGACTCGACTGGTGAAGTCCAGTCTGTTGAAGGGACTTGTCTTGGGAAGACAGAGTGTCTTCAGTCAGAGGCTTCTTCAGATTCACTGTGATAGAGACTGCTACAAGGGATCTTTCCTGCCAACAGCCATCGCAATCTACAATAACTCTTTGAAGGATCTGAATTAATGAGTTACAACATTTAATTTCCCTTTGGGATCAATAAAATATTTTTGAATTTTAATTCTTTATTTTTAAATGGCTGATTAATATCGCAAAATTTCAAATACCTTTAAACCTTGAATTCTCAGATAAGTTGAAAAGGAGGCATTGTGAATGTAGAGCAGGAGCAGAGAGAAGGAGGAAATTTAAACTGTTCCTTTTGTTATACATAAGCTGTAAAATGAGATTTTTTTTCAGGAAACAAATTGAATGAATTCCAAGTGCTAAAAAAGGGTAAAGAATACCAGGAATGCATTATTATATGCTATGAATCATTGCTGTAAGTTCATATCCCCAACTCCAACATCAGGGATATCTCTTACCTGCGGTCTAGGCCGTTACTCAGTGGTCCCAAATCTTCCTTTAAATTAAAGTTTGCATTTCATTTAAAAGTCAAAGTCCCAGAGACTGGAGCAAGAGAAGAGAGGTGCAGAATCCATGTTGCTTGAAGTATGTGCAGAGTTCACACAATCAGTGATTATTTGTGCTGCTATTTTTGTGTTGGTTCTTTTTTTATAAAGTAACACCAATTATTAGGTAAACTCTTGCTATTGAGAAATGATAACTCTCAATATAGTTTCACAAATGATGTTCAGAAATGTTTCTCAGTATCGTTTCTCTGGAGGTGTGGACTCTGTTGAAGCTTTAAACTTTACCCAACATCCAACATTTGCCTGTGATGTACGGGCAAACCTTGTGGAGGCTATGAAGCTTACCGGAAATTGCCATTGCTGTAAATAAGCCCCCCCCCTTTTCAAAGGGAGAACTACAGAGCTGAACCAGCCATGGGAACGTGGCCAATACACAGACTGAAAGGCTTCACACTTCCTCCGTTACCATTGCTGAAACTACAGATGTCGTCGTTCACAACTTTTCCATCTGTTTTTTGATTGGCCCAGTTGAAATTCTGCTGGAGAAAGTCCATAACAGAATTACTGTATTTTATGAGTGCATGAATAAGGAAGAGCTGTATGGACATATTAAACCTGGGCGGTGGGGGAGATGATGTGTTCACATACACCCAGAAAGCATGTAGTTGCGCCTCTGGTGACATTGACACTATGATATAATAAAGCTACAGCAATACAAGTTTAAGTTCAGGATGATAAATCTTCAATAAAACTGAGGGAGGACACTCGCTGAAAACACCAACACGGGAACCAACAAGGAATGGTCGCGTTTGGAGATAACGAGGTTCACAAGCAGTCTTTAGATGCAGGTGGTATTAATTTAGTGCAGTGCGCCACAGCAATGGGAAAATAACTCAGAGAAACAAGTCAAAACCACTCTTGTTCTTTGTTCTCGCTCTGCGTCAAAGGTGCCGCGCATAGATCCGTTGCCATAGCAACCGACTGAGAACAGCTCCACCAGTATGTCAGGATTCAACACCAAAAACCACGCAAACATTTCGCACACAAAGAAGAGAGCATTCAATCCATCAGTTTTATGTTTTCAGCTTTGATGTTTATTTTGTGATTTTTAATAGTGGTTGACTGAACACAGCTGTGGTTGATTATTTAATTTAATAAACACCTGCCCTACTAAAGATTTGTGAGTTGTAGTGTGTGTCTCATTATTATTAATATTTTCTTAACTGAACTCACTAAATTCTGCAGCCCATCTACATGTAAAATTGTCAAAGTCAAGCTAGCATAACTGACCTACCTCGCTCTCCCTCTCTGTTTCCTCAAAGATTTCCACCCATACCCAGTCCCATTTACAAGCTGCCATATAGTCGTGCAAACGCAGCAGATATAGATAGGTTTATGATGCTATAGCTGAGAAGTCTGAACTAATGATGTTGGTCTTTGTAGCAGTTCATGCTATAAAATTTGAGTTCTGCAGTAGCAAAGACGACCGTTGAGTACATACTAAGCAGTGACAAGGGTGGGTCCTGTCATTGTGGTGTGAGGAACTGCAGAATATCACTTTGGGTCGTCAAGTGAAATAATTTGGCGGGTTTTCACAACAAGAGGCATCCTGTACCTCATGCATTACCTAATGCGGAGTAAAACTCTCCAGTCATGAATGATAACCTCAGAACTGAACATAACTAAGGGAAAGGGACGCAGCAGCAGTCCTCCGCTCATAAAGGCGAGCTTCTTTGGCAAGAGGAACATTGCTGGGGATGAGTAATGTGGCCGGTGCTCTTAGTGTAGAGGCATTGAATCTCATCAAACGCTGAAGTATTTGACTGCAAAAGTGAAAAATTTGCCATCCTGCTGAAAGATTGCCTGCAAGGAAGAGGGATGGAGAATCAGCAATGTCATTAAGATTTCTCATCTGGGGCCATAAATGTCTGTGCACACAAGAGAGAGAGAGAGAGAGAGAGAGAGAGAGAGAGAGAGAGAGCTCACGGCAATCTATCTGAGAGCCTCTGAAAGTTGTCAGTCTGTTCCAAATTGGCTCATCAGCCAACAGACAAACATGCTCCCAAAGCTGCGCGGCTAATTGTTTAGCTCTTTTCGATTTTGAAACCGAAATCTGTCCTCTGCTGTCGGGCTGACGCAAAACACTGCATGTTTTGACTGACGCTAGCTTCACTCTGTTCATAATGCTGTGCATGTTAAGCTGCTTACAGAAGCCTGGATGGTTTTTGCATCGACAATGAGCAAGAAAATAGACTAACTGCTGAATCATGCTGAAATAGAGGAGAGTAACCTGTTACACTTTGTGGAGAAAATTGGAAATATTTTAATTCCAATTTTCTCTTTGTTTTCTTTATGATGCAGGGTTTCCCCCAGTGTATGATAAGCTTGGCAGTCCCCCATGCTTTACTAGCCCCCCCGCCAGGCTAAGCGTTGCTTGTTCATGTTTTTAGGAAAATATATATATATATATATTTTTTTTTTAATTGCTTCTTTTTTCTTTTTTTTTTGCTAAAGCCACATTAGCAGCATTGGTAAATCTCATGTTTGTTGCTCATCTCTGCCAGCAGTGCAGTAAATTTAACTCATCATGCAGGGCCGGTCCAAAGCTGTATGAGGCCTGGAGCAGAATTTGATTTAAAGGCCTCTCTTGCTGCTAAATTCATCAGTGAGGCTAGCATGTTGTTAGCACTAACACTTTTCACCCTAGTGAGAGGCATTAGGGTTTTTCTTTAACTAAGCATGTTAGCTATTTTTTTTTTATTTATTAGCTATCTTTAGTGAACTGAATGGTAAAATTAGACAACATGCCATTCATACCCCACATGCCACTGATAGCCCTTAGGATAACATCTGCATTTTGGATCATTTTAGCTTACACACTTATGTTTGCATACAGAATGAGTTCAGTTCAATATAACATTGATACTCCACATGCCATTTCTTACATGTTAGCTAAGCTTAGCATTGATGCTAATTTTTAGCATCAGAACGCTGGGTTCCAGGTCCTGTTTAAATGTCTCTGAAAATGACATTAAAGTGACATTAAAATTGCCTCTAGGTGTGTTTATGAGTGGAAGTACATCCTGACTGTGATGGACTTGTGACTCGATCAAGGTGTACCTCACCTCAACTCTTGCCAGGTAAGTCCAGATGGATGTGATGGAACATCTGATGTCTTAGTCATTTTGTAAGTGATGAAATAAAAAAAACACTTTAAAAAGCAGCTCAACAGTATGACTGTTGATAATTTTGAATGTGAACACAGCCTCAACGGTTGCCTTGAAACGTGCTCGTCAAAGCACAAACACCTTCAGGAAGGTTGAGGGATTATCGCACCCCGAGAACAAATTAACATGGTGTGTAAATGTGCCGGTAGACAAATCATTCTGTCTGCGCATAAAATTGTGCAACAACAAACAGACATCAGCGATCCGCTGCACACTTTTTGTGTGTCTGAGTGAGTCGGGACAGAATATTGTGAACCAAAGATATATTGTCTCTCCTCCGCATTTATATGCAGCCAATTTATCTTGCACTGAAGCCGTGTGTGTCTGTGTGTGTCGGTGTGTGTGCGTGTGTATTTACGTGTGTGTGTGAGAGGAACAATCTGTTGGAATATGTCACAAGGCAGATGAATTAGGTTACCTCCACACAAACCATTCTGCTTCCCTAAGTGAAATAAAGTGAGGATACAAATTGGCCGTACGTTCTTTGACCACTGAGCTAATTGTGGCCTGGGATAAATTCAGAGTTTTCCTTACTTAAGAGCACCAGAAGAGAATTACTCAACAGGCAACTAATCAGTCTCTAAGCACAGGTATTTTTCATAGTCTTTCTCGTGGTATTGTTAAAGCCATTAGGACTCATTTCTGTTCAGTAAAAGCACATATTTGTCCTGTTCACATTTTAAAAATGCCTCCATTATGTGAAATTATCCTAAAATAATTCAATAAGTCACAATTGTGGCTTAGGTAATAGTCTGTGAAATACATCTATGATCACTCTCACACACACACACACACGCACACACACACACAGTATGTTTCAGTAATCACAGGGGCTTTGCATTGACTTCCATCCATTTTTCCTTCGTTTCTATAGCCCAATCCTGACCCGTACTCTAAACCCAACCTAAACTCAATTCATATCTTAGTCCTGAACCCAACCACAAACCTAAAAGTTGTACGTCTTCTTATGGAGTCAGAGTTATTAACATGTTAATACTCAATAATTAATTACTTAGATTTTAATGTTTTTAAAATTTTAACACAATTTATCTTTTTGTTTTTTACACACTAAAGAGAAAAACCTTTGTATTCACATGTGTCTGATGCACAAGCCACTTTCATAAACAGCTGCCAGATGATAAAGTTGCTATTTTTTTTCATTTATTTTCTTTAAAACAAAAACATTCTGAAGGAACATTGGTAAACACTACTGCCATGTGCTAATACTAGTTAAGCAAAAAAGGAAGTAGCCTATCACCTTAGCTAATCAAGGCTAAACTAGCATCTCAAGGCAACACAAACGCTACAAACAAACGGTAGCTAGCACAGACGTTCCCAACGCTAATGTTGGTGTCAACAGTCCACATTTCACAGACATATTTTTTCAAAGAAGTTACATGAACGATCATTAAATCCTCAAACATTTGAAAGCTAAAGCACTTTAAATCAATCTGATTTCTGAATAACCTAAGTAGAAAATAGTTTTGTGATAATATGTCTATTTATTCCAGTGGTGTTTCATTTTTCCTTAAAAAAAAAACAAAAAACACAATGCTAATGAAAAAGGCTAATGTTGTGTTCAAGTTGTGCTAAAAGGAGTTAGCCTATCATAAGTAAGCTGTTCAAACCTAAAAAAAAAGCATCTCAATGCTAAACATGACTATTATATTTTATGAAGGCTAACATTAGTTTGGCACATACTACTCTTCACACATTGCTGTTTGTATAATGTTCAGTGTGAAAGCTTACATGAAGCAGTGCATGTATTTATGTCCATCACCTATCATGAACTGCTAGCAACGAGGGTCCGCTTTGTTAGCCTCTTAGCGCTCTCCACATCCTGTATGCAAAGGGAGGTTTAAAATATCCTTCAATCTGCTCTAATGGATGCTGGAGCTGCAGTCAGGTGTGAGTGTACTTTAACTGATACCAGGGGTGAAGACGCACACAGATACCGAGACCACGGAGCTGTAAACGGCTTCCATTTTTAACTCGGACGCTGCTTGTCAGGCTCCCCGCCAGAGCTACAGATAAGAGCCGCAGCAGCGAATATCTGTGTACATGTTCCTGTTAGTATTACAAAGAATACTGCACTGGAACAACCTAATTTCAATGGAACAGCCACAAACGCAGTTTTAGTTCTGTTAGCACAAGTTTGCAATTGTATTTTCATCACAATATTTCTAGTCGCAAAGCCTGAACATTAGGTTTTGAGAGGAAAGAGCAGCAAACGTGACTGGTGTAGTTCTACAGTATGATAAACTCAGGGAAACATTACCGACAAACCATATGTTCCAATCTATCACAGCATGTTGCTGTCCTCTTTCTCTATTTGGAAGCCAAATCACCTCGTTGACTGAGAAGTTTTCAGTTTTAGTCAAATCTATTCATGAATGGCAGTAGCTGCATTTCCAAGCAAAGTCGATCTCCGTCGATCCAAATTACTCAAAATCATTCCCCAAACGTACAAGTAGAAAATTCAGTAAGTGAGTCTGTTTTATTTTATGTATCACCTTCAACCTATGCAAATCAAAAAGCGCTTCACAGATGCAACAAACTAAAACACAATAATACAGAGATAAGTCATTACTCCCAGTTAAAGGAGTGCTGTCGTTGCGTTACTGCATTCTTCCCATGTCTTACAGAAACTACCAACATTAATGTCGGCAGCAGCTTTGAAAAGCTGCGGCAAAATATAGAAGAGCATTTGTTTTCGGTGCTTCCATCGTCTCCTGGGTGTGATTCCTCCGCCATCACTTGTTGCTACGCACCACCTCCCTTATGATCAGTCTCTGCTGGCCTCTTGACTCCAACAATATGGGGCCACAATCTGCTACCAGCCTGACACGCTCGTTCTGCCTCCGGCATACACACAAGCTAAGCTGATGTGGCGATAGTGAGACTGCCCTTTTGAATGGCTTCCTTAGTAATGACATTTCATATCAAAATAACATCCTCTGTTGAATTAAACATCCAGCAGGAGAGACAGAGTCGGGGAAAAAAGATGAAGTACTAATGGCTGAGCGATTTGTTTGACCTCCTGGAAGCCAGATGGGTTTTGTGGAATATGGAGGCTGTGACGCTGTGGCGGACTTTACGGGACTGAAAAGACGTTATGGTTGCCTCCGTGGTGAGAGCGTAGCTGATTTTTTAAAATGTTTTCAGCGTGTGCTTCCTTATCACACCCAAGCTACCATTGGGAAACAGACTGGACTCTCTCATTTCACTGAAACGTTCAGGCAATAGCCCCTTCCCTCTATGCCTACACCTGCTTCATTCTTTAGTGTTCAATTCAGTCATGTTAAAAAGTCATTAGTTATGTTTCCGTTACAAATGCACGCAATACTTTGTCAATATCCCGCTAATGTCGAAAAAACATAACTTAGTAATGGCTGTGTTTACATTAAATAAACTCAATTAAAATCAGATGTGAATAACTTTGTTCATGGGACAAGTTATTAAAAAACACGCCGCGCCATCATCCTCCTACCGCCTCCTGTCGTCTTCTTCGTGGTTTACGCCAGTGGCAACATCCGTATGTTGACCCCGTGACTCGTGATGTAGAAAAAGTGTTTCCGTTGCAGTTGTGCTAAATAAACAAATTCTGATGCGGCCAAAAAAAAAAACATGTCATCCAAGTGGCAAAACTTATTTCAAAACTCTACACTTTTTTTTTTTTTAATTGGTGTGTTTCCATTGAGCAAATTTATCTTCGAAACATCAAATTGTGCAATTATACAATTAATGGAAACGCAGCTGCTGGCACTCCACAGTAGATCTTACTAAAACTGACATTGATGAGATCCAAGTAGGTCAATGAGGTGACTCGGCTTTAAAACAAGGTAAGATAATTTTTCGGAATGGGCGTGTTTCCATTGAGCAAATTAATTTTCGAAATGTAAATTGCACAATTATATGGTGAATGGAAACATAGATACTGTCACCACTTCTCCAACTTCACAGCATGAACCCAATATTTAGAGAGTATGATAAACTCTCTTGTATGAATAAATAAATTGTTCATTTGCATTAACCTCACAATGTTACAGCTTTATATATATATATATATATATATATATATATATATATATATATATATATATATCTACACACACACACACACACACATACATACATACAGTCTGGATAAAAAGAAACATAGAAACGGTCATGTTTGTACCAATAAAGACTCGTCTTCCAGCATAACTGCAGTACTTCCTGAAGCCAAAACGACAACAGAGTCCATCTATCCAGGTTTCCAAATATCCTGTGAAAGTAGAGCTGGCTGGGAGGGGAAACAGAAACTGGACTGGGTTGTTTGATTCATTGGTTCTTGATCCAGCAACCACACAATGAAATCCAACATACTTTTCTTGGAAAGGTTCAGTCAGACAGGAAGGTTCCAGACTGGCAAAGTCAGCCATCAGGTTGAAATGCTCCTAACAGACTCGCCCACTAAAAAGATGGCGGCACGGCGTAACGCACTTAGCGATGCAAATTCAGGCCCGGCCGCACGCCTCGCACAACAGATGACATGGGAAAGCAGATGAGACTGTGATGAATGCTGTTCTCCATGACTGTTCAGGCAAGAGAGGAATGAAAATGCAGCATGAAGGTGAAGAACCGCTCCACTGTAAGACTAAGTGTAACAACTGTATCAAATGGATTTGGTGCATTTTTTTTTCCTTCTTGTTAGACCTGCATGAAAAATGAATCAGAAATGGAACAATAGAGCCTTCTGAATGCCGTCCAGGTACGATGGGAGGGAGTGATTAACTGCACATAATTTGGAGTGGGCTAATTGAGAAACTACAATGAGAAGTTCAACTTTGAGTCGCTCATTATCAGCTGCATAGGAGCTACTGTCCAAGAGCTCCATTATTAAACATGACAGTAATACTTTTTGTTCTTGCTTAGCAAAATTAGCTTTGTCTCACCGAACAGGGACAACCTGCACTGTACTACAACCATGCTCCTTCTACTTTGGGACTGAATTCAAATGTTTAATTGAGTGAATTTATCTCATTTAGTCACATATTAATCAAAAAGAATTTATCAACAAAAAATATGCTATATTCTCAATTCAAAAACCATTTTTGCGGCTAATTTATAGAACAAATAGACACATGAGCTCAACAACAAAGACATTTGCTTTTAAGCTGTTATTTAGCTTATTCACCCACTAAACTGGTTTAAATGCTAGCACACACATTCAGCTATCAAGTGTTCCAGGAAACCCTAATCATTCATAAAACTGATTCGAAAAATATTTATTTGAACCGTGAACTCTTGACGCTGCCTTTTACTGCACCAAACTGGACTTTTAATAGCATTTCCTTCAACAATTACTTTCCAAATTTGAGATTTCACTAGAGGCCAATTCTACAAACTTAAAAATGAAATAACTTCATTTAGTAATTTTTTTATCATCAGCAGTTTGTGTCTCTGTATTTAATATTGGGATATGAAAGTGGAGGGGACTTTGTTTGGTTCTCCATGTTGTGACTCGTCACCTTGGTTTATCACATAAATCACTGTAAAACATATTGGCATTTTTGGTTGTAGCGTAACAAAACGATAAAAAAAAAATAGCAACCTCAAGGGGTTTGAAAAGTTTAGCTGTTTTCACGTAGCTAACACTCTGCCAGGTGTCAAAATGACCTTAGGTTTTGAAGACAAAGTGTCTTTAATGCTCTGCTGAGTGTGTGTACAAGTGTAAAATTTGACACTAAAGGAGCAGCCACCGCCTAAAGTCACTCTCTCCTTTTACAATTTGTTTCCCTCCGTTAGTGTTTTCACACCTTTCGTCTGCTTTCTGACACGTTTTAGATTTTTTTTTTTAGCCCCACTCCCTCCTATTTTTTTTTCTGCCTAAACTTTGTCGTCCTCCCTGCTTCTCACTCGTTTTTAACAGTCACAGACAGTTTTTTTCTTTTTTTCCTTTCTCCCCCTCTGTCATTTCGGTCGTCTCTTTCTGGTAACAGCGGGAAGCTAAACTCAGTTCACAGTTTTCCGTTACGTCTGACTCTAATTCCCTTCTCAGAGGTAACCTGCCACGCTTCGGTTCCTGAGTGAGCGCACACGAAGGACATCGTAGTGCGATCTCGGCGCTCTTGGTTTGATTGGTTTGGCCAGCATGCGTACGCGAGGCGTTGCGGTAACATGTTGCTTTAGTTCTTTTTCTTTTGTAGTTCCTTTTCCCCCCTCTCCCACCACGTCTCCTCATTTTGTTATCTGGTGTGCGTGCTCTCTCATCTTTTTGACACAGAGCAAGATTGCTCTTTTAATGACTTCTTGTACCTGCATGCTAACTCTGTCACCCATCTCGGCGCGTTCCCCTCCGCTTTCTGACTCTTCTTGAAGTTTCGTTGATGGCCTCGACACCCTAACCTCTTTTGAAGCCTCGGTTTGACATTTCATTTCAAAACAACAAGCCTCCCTGCTGCGCTCTGCTACCTCGCCTACCTGAATATAATGTGCTGAAGGTAAAACAAAAGCTGAAATCTGCACTGTTGCTCTTTTTACTGTCCAAACTGTTCCGGAAGGAGTAAAACTGGTTAAATGTACTGCAACATTTTTTTTTCTCGCAAGATTCCTTAAACTACAATGCAAAAAAAATAAATAAATAAAAGAAGTGAACATCGACTTCTACATTACCAGATGCATTGAGGTTTGTGTTAACATTACGTCACGGCAGGACGACAACAGCAATGGCTTTAGAGAAGCAATTTATGATACACAACAACTGATACAACTTCAAGGTAAATATAAAACTAAATAGCATTTTTAGCACCAATAAAAATGTGCTGCTCACGGTGGCAGCATGTTGGTTCCCTTCTGACACGTTGGTTCTGATTGGTTCTTAATGCTGCTTGTTTGGACAATCGCTTCCAATGGTTTTTGGAAGTTGTGCAGATGAAGGGATTTTTGCTCTTTTTTTCTTTTTTCATGGTTTTCTGACAGTTGTAATGATGCGTAACCATGGCAACAGAGTATTTTCACAACTCTTGTAACTCTCCATGAAGCAGATTTACTTTTGTAACTTCAAGTTGAGTAGTTGTACGGTTAATAGAAACACAACTACTGTCTTACAGCAACAGCCTTCGGTCAGAGGCCTTCACGGATTTGACACGAGACTGACTGCTACTGGAGATCCTTCTTGCCAACAGCATCACTATCTGTTTGAACATACTCATGATAATATGAGTTATGACAAGTTTTAATTAAATATTTTTGAAACGAACTAGATTGTATTCACATAAATATAAATTCACCGGCCATTTTATTAGGTACACCTGTTTGCTTGTCAACACAAATAGCAAATCAGCCAATCAGATGGAGGTGATTCAGCAACATTAGGGATCTAGATGTGGTAAACAAAAGCATTGTTTAAGTTAAAAACAAGTGTCAGAATGAGGAAAAGAAGAAGTTTAAGCAACTTTGAAAATAGCATGGTTAGATTTCGGGTCAGAGTTTCATGTCACACTTGCAAAGAATCCAAGAATTTCAATCAGTTATTTAAAGAGGAGAGAGACTAATATTCTGCACATTCTGTTAGCAACATCTGTTTGTCCACACCAACCTTTTGAGCCGCTTTATAAAGACAACAATCACACGCTACCTTTCCTGAAAAGTCCTTGCTTCAAAGCTTGGCAGCATTTTCCTGAGAGAAACGGGTGAAAAGACAAACACAACGTTACAAGCTCAACGTTAAAGCAAAACTTTCTACAAGTTCATTCTGTTTAGAAGAATAAAGAACAACAAGCAGCATTTCAGTTAGCCTGCCAAAAATACATCTTATCTGGTTTTATTTCTGCCATTTTCTTTTTTGAAGAAGAAGAAAAAAGCTAAAACTTTAAAATCTTGAAAATGCTATATTTGATAGCTGAAACCCTCACACACCATGAAGTGCTAACCTCCAACCCTCTTTTGCTGAACAAACACACACACACACCCACACACAAACACACCATCATCCTTCAAAGGAGAAGAGCTCCTTGAAAACTCAATTAGACTCAGGGGCAGAACTTGCAAAAAAAAATAGAAAAGAACAACAAAAAAAAACGTACCACTCTGACACAGCAATGGCCAAACTGACACACACACACACACACACACACACACACACACACACACATACACACACACACCCACACACACACACACACACACTGGAGCCAGTGTTTCAGCTTCCTGACCTGCAGCTATTCCCAGGATTAAATGGACTCTGGGGTTCCAAATGAAAGAGCTTGTTCTATAGCGTGCAGCTAATGACACTGTGTGTGTGTGTGTGTGTGTGTGTGTGGGGGGGGGGTGTGTGTGTGTGTGTGTGTGCATGTGCGTGAGCATGTACGCTCCAGAACATTCTAAAGACAAACACGTTCATTTGTGTACAATTGAACAACTTACTCATGACTTACTTTCAGCGTCTTTATTGACTGGAAAATGATCTTTATTTTTTATTTGCCGTTTTTAAATGGACCTGTCGTGGTTTTGGTTTAATGGTTGAGGACCTTAATGGAGACTCAGTAGAAAAAGCATAAAGAGGTCACGGTAAAAAAAAAAAAAAAAAAAAAAAAAAAAAGATAATTTACAAAACAGTAGATAAAAAGTAGTGACAGGAAATGTGAGTTTGTAGATTGAATAAAAGGAAATCTACAAACCTGGTTGTGTTTTCCTTCACATGAGGTCAGAATTACAGAGTTTATCTGCATCAACATTGATACATTCGTCTGAAAATTTTAACGTGTTAATATTACATAATGCAGATTAACCTTGCTATTTTTGAGTTCTGGACTCAGCGAACAATGGTGAAAGGTAAAAGGTTTACGTAACAGCAGACAGCGACGAATGCTGAACATTTTTCAGGTGTTCTGTTCGCAATGGATTCAAATCTTCTCAATGAACAAGAACATATTAGACATATATATAATAAAGGCGAACAAATCTGTTCCTACCACAAGCCCAAGTAGTCACAGACACACACTCCATCACACACATGTGCTAATCCTTGATTAGGACGTAGTCAAGACAATCTGGACGGGCCAGGACCCGGACAGTTTGGGAAAAGATGAAATGCTCTGTGTGTGAGAGCGAATGCGTACTTTAAGACACCAATTCTGGTCCACTGTATGGGTCACTAGCTATTAACCCCGAGGCAGTCACCTTGACACACATAGAAACAACGGGACACACACACACACGCACACACACACACACACACACACACCAGGAGTCAGAAATGACCAGTATACACACTCTCACCCCAAATAAAAACTTTGCTTTCATTTGCAACCAGTGTTGATCCTGACATTGACGTTATTCTGATGGAACTTTAAACGGACAGTATTATGTATTTTTCAGGCATTTTATAGCACAATAACTATGTTACCTTCAGTTGCTAAAATGCTTTGAATATCAAATATGTCGTGTATTTTAACACCTTGAAATTGGGTCTCTGTCTCTTTAAAAACTCCTGCTCTTTCAGAAAATCCACCATCACGACATGGCTCCTTTTTAGCAGCGCTGCACTTAGAAGTAGTTCCTATAATGAGCTCATCTGATGCGTAGCTCCATTCGGTGTTTGCTATTTGCTGCTGGCTAGTCTGAAGGAGCTGGTATGCTTTTTGATGAGGCAATAACATATCATCTAAAGCACAAAAAATAAAACTGTACCTCTAATATTAATACATGTGTGTATGAGAAATAACCTGTGGCGCTTTCGATGATTGGGAAATATTGGATTTCTCAGTTTTCCATCAAATTTAGGGCTGACACTTTTGATTTCGGTCACCAGACAACTTCTTGATGCGTCTCTAGTTGTTGTCCTCCAAACTCCATGAATCATTTTTGCAAGTTCCTGCAGTCTGACAGTTGGGAATCTCCCTCTGCTCTGGAGAGACTATCAAACTCTCTTTCTCTCCTTGAGCGTGAATAAATGAGTCACTGCAATCAGTCACTACAGTCTATGAAAGCAGACACCACTTTGTGAATGTATGCTTTTCCAAATCATACTTGGATGAAGAGCATAAAATTTGATTTGTTCTGGATTTTCACAGATCAAAAAAGAAAAAAAAAACTCTCATTCAGCTTAATAAAATTTTTTGCATTGTTCTGACTTTTTTATGTGCTGCCTGTGGGACACTTTAGATTTAAATCTCTGAATAGATTTGCTCTCCTTAGATGAGTTTTTTTTTATCCTGTTAAAAAAAGAACTCCAACTCTAATCTTATAAACAGACTTAGATAAGTTGCCATTTCTTGGTCTGTTTTCAATTAAGCTCTTGATAGGAAACAGATTGATTGGTCTGAGAGATGTCCGAAGCTTTCGACATTCTGGTTGAAACGTGACCAAAAAATTCTAGGGTGTGAATTCTTTTGCGAGGAGCTATGATCTTAGCATTTGTTCCTCTTTGACTTGATGTGCTTCATATAAGAATATTGAAGTGAAACCTACCAAAATATTCCAAAATCAAATTTTACTCCTTTGTAAATATTTAGGTTCAGAAAAATTCCCAAATCGTGTTTAGTGTAAAGATGTTCAACCATCACTGTACAGTGTGAAGGAGGACGGTTTGTAAGGTGGGAGTGTCTTGACATAGAAATAACGAGGAGTGAGAGATGAGGGAGAAGAGCATCACATTTACAGAGATATAAAGCAGCAGCAGCTGTTTCCAGCCCATTAAAATGTAATTAAAGACAACCTCATTACGTAGAAAGACAGAGAGAGCGATGGGGAGAAGGAGAAATAAACTGTTTTCTATTGTCCATCACTCATCTGGGCAGAAAACCATCAGTTCACTTCAATTGGAAAACAGGAATCCACTGAGGTCTGGTTATGTTTGTGCTAATTAAATGTGAGGAGATCAATTAGTAAAGAAAGATATAATTATCCAAAGGTATTTCTGACAACAGAAAAGTTTAATCGTTTGTCTTCCAGTTCAATCAGCCTTTCTTTAAAGGATTTTTGTGTTTCAGTGACAAGTCACCTCATCTGAAAAGACAAAAATGTTGCTACAGTTAGATACAGTTACAATAATTAGCTGCAGTCACTACAGTGACTAGCTAACTGTAGTAGCTAGTCATAAGTGTGCACTTATGTTGCACACTTAATAATTAGTCAGTGTTGCTTTTCGCAGGTTTTTTTATTTTGATGAATGCTGTTAAGAAACAAGAGCGATGCTGAACGCCTCCGCTGACCAGCCGTTACTGCGCTAAAATTGGCGTTGGCTTGCTAAGTTAGGAGTGCTGCTCACCGTGTTCTACGTGCCCACTGGTGGCGAACCGTTGTAACTGCAGTACAGCGCATCGCAGCAAGAGCCGTGCAGCTTAAGAGCACAGTCAACATAAGAAAAACAGAAGTAAGTAAACAAAGAAGCTGCGGTTACAATAATTAGCCATAATTACTACAGTTAGAGATGGATGGATGGATGGATGGATGGATGGATGGATGGATGGATGGATGGATGGATGGATGGATGGATGGATGGATGGATGGATGGATGGATGGATGGATGGATGGATGGATGGATGGATGGATGGAATTTTTGACAATGGGATACGAAATACCCTGGAAATACAAATAGAAACAGACGTAGCCAAGTGTGAAAAAAATGGCTAATTTTTTCCACCTAAACAAACATGAGGGTCAAATGAGGATGATGATGGCGAATCACAGTATTTGTTGTTAAAATACAAATACCAGTATTAAAACCAGTATTTGCCGGTGTCAGGATTGATGCTCCTACCAACAAGAGTGTGTGCTCTGATGGATTCTACCCATAATGCAGTGTGACATAACATGTTCTATTGTTGTGACTGCTATAGAAGCATAAACAGTCATCACTTGGCACAATACACATCTTCTTAGATCCAAGCGCTTTCTGACATTTTTAACTATTCTATGTTGGTCCTAATCTAAAAAGAGCAATAACATGACACATTTCTCAGTCAACATATTAGAGCAACTAAATAACTGTTACTCTTTATCTAAAAATAGGACAAAAATGTAAGCTAATTTTAAAGTGCAGTATAATAATAATTTGCACTTACAGTCTTCCAAAAGAAGTTGCATGCTGAAGCTACGATTAAGGTTAGCAAGACAGAATTCTGTTTGAGTTTCAATGTCAACAGAAGAAAGCTAATCAGTCAGATTATAATCGAGCTGAAAAATAAATCACATCTTTTTCTTATTATTATCTGAAATAACCTTCAGCACAGACTAGCAATATATTGATCGTTTCCTTTTCTACACCCTCAGCTGTCAGCTTGCGCAGCACATACAGCAACTGCAACCCTCTGTTGGACAGAGGAAATGTTTGTGTTTTACAAAGTTTTTGCTTATGGCTTATTGATCTGCACGGCTCCTGAAGCCCCGGTGTCTTAAAGCAGGAGCGCCGACGTTCTGCTTTCATGTGCTGGTTCTGAGCACTTCCACTCATCCATATGCATCTCATCCATTCAGGTTTTGAAATGCATATGTTTTGTTTTTTTCTTCTTTTTTTTTTGCATTAACTTGCACTGTGGCGCAAAGGTAGAAAAGTTCAACTGAAAATAATAAGTAGCATCTAGTCTGAACCAGAGATAGATCCAGGTGTAGGTTAAAAAATGTATTAAAAAATAGAGGAGATATGTGAGTTGTGAGTAATGAATGCAGACAGACTACTTTATGTCTGTGAATGAGCTAAGGCATGAGTGGGAGATGATGCTAAAGGCAAGGCTGAACTCAGATAAACTGGAAACTGTATGTTGGTGTGTATGTGTGGGAGAGAGAGAGACAGAGAGAGAGATTGTGTGTGTGTGTGTGTGTGCGTGTGCGTGTGTGTGTGTGTGTGTGTGTGTGTACGGTTGTCTAATAACTAGGCCAAAGCAGTCTTGGGGATATTAGTGTTTCTGAATTGAAAAATGGTCAGAGGGGAAAATTCAACCAGAACACATGGACTCATGATACGCAGAGGACAAACACGCTTCTTCCACACGTATGGTGCTACAGTAAACTAAGCTAAGAAAATGAAAAAAAAAGTCTGAAAACATACCAAAAGTAAATCAGACTGCATAAAGATGATGCGACGAAATCTATTAACTAAAAATGAGTTGATTCTGTCATTATCAAAATGTTCTCCTTTCATTTCACCTGCAGTTGAACAGAGTCGTGGGTAAAACGAAAACCACTTCTAATAAGTGACTTTTTTTTTACATAATGATAATTTGATTGCAAAGTTTACAAATGAAACTGATCTTTTTGTACACGTTTAGTGGTGCTCTCACACCTCTGCTCCTCAAAGTTTCCTCCTCCCAACACTGATAACTGTAACGGCACTGACTTCTCATTAGCTCGACTTTAAGAACTTATTTTCCACATTTAGTGCTTTACAAAGGGAAATAATGAACAGTCTATACAGTAAGTAACTTCTGGCTCCATATATTCCCAGCAGGTCTTTGAGCTTCCTGGCTGTGCAGCATAAAAAGCCTGAGCACCAGAGGAGTGTTAGAGACATTTCACCTTTATACAATCAGCTAAAACATATCCTTACAAAGCTGGTCATTTTTATTTATTACACTCAGTCAAATTTCAGATACGCACTAGAACATTTAATGAGTCAAACGTGATGAAAAGTATTAACTGCTCATTAACAACTGTTGGTAAAGGTGCCGTGGCGGCACAGGGCGTAAGGGCAGTCCACATAAGGAGGCTTTAGTCCTGGACGCGGCCGTCGCAGGTTCGATTCCCGGCCTGGTGACCTTTGCCGCATTTCTTCCCTCTCCCTCTTTACCTGCTTTCCTGTCTGAGTATTTTCAAATAAAGCTAATATTGATGGAAACTGTTGGGGAAACAGACACAGAAGTGCTTTCTTTTCCACTTAACCCAATAGAAAGTGTAAATTGCAGGCGACCAAGGCCTTCATCTCCAATTCTGTCTAACAGGGGGTGGCCCGACTCCGTCATTCATGCACTGGCGTCTTGCTGTGAGCAAAACCCATGAAATGTATTGACACCGGCAGTTTCACAGAAGCCCAGGTGGAGACAGCAAAGCAGGCCATGTGCGGTGAAGGCGGTGCATTAGCGACGCGACGGTCTTCTATCACCGTCCGCCGAAGACGCATCCAGGCACGCTGCTAGCGCAAGGGTCACCTGTGTTCCCACAGCAGCTGGAGTCTGATGTGAAACCACCCCGCCTGCGGAACTAGAATGTACAAACAGGAAGCGCAACGGGAGCCATTATGAGCAAACACCACCTGTCACAGCAAACTGGTGTTTGCGCGTACCTGAGGCCATCCGCCCACGTCACGGCTCGCCTCACGGCACTGTGGAGAACCCAAGCACTTTGCTCCGGATGGCAGATGTCATGGGGTTCGTTAGCGCTTCACACACTCATACAACAATCCTTGCTTAGTGTAGTCGGTCCTGATCCAGCAGAACCTTCTACAGGTGTGGCTGACGAAATGCTTCTCATGCTCGGTTACTGTTACATCCGTCTGCAGCCGACATGGTAAACGAACCCAGAATAAAACAGCCGTCAAACAACATCACGTTCCTTTAAATCAGGAATAAAAAATGTCATACATAATGCTTGTGTTATGTCAGCATTTTCTGTGTTTGACTCCCAGGATTTTACTCCTACAGCTCATTTATCCCCCTAATCCTGTTTTGGTTTTTTTTTTTCTCCTTTTTTGCAGATTAGCTGACACGTCACATCTCTTTGCCTGCCAACTCCTTCAAAATCATATCCGGAATGCTCGATGTTGAAAGCTCACAGATCACAGCTTGGGATGGCTCTCACGCAGAACGCGCCGACCTCCAGCCCAACACAGGATTTTCTCTGAAATCCGGGACATTTTTGTCTGCGACCTCCGACAGTTTTGTCCGCCAGGTGCTTAAAACGTTTCGATCCAAATGAGGCTTTGACTGGAGCCCGGGATACGGCGCTGGTTCCAGCCGTACGAACCGTCGTATGAAACAGATTTAGATCAAAATTACGCAACAGGTCCTAATACATGCAGTGCAGGATGGTGGAGCAGAGGAACCCGTTCTGTCCACTCAGCTCATCATCACCAGTGCAGCTTTTGAACACAAGTCAAATCATTCGCTGCTGCTAGCTTAGCCAATCACTATGGCAACACTTTATCTGAAGGGGTGTGGATAACACCTGTCATTAACATGAAGGGGTCTTCATGAATCAAGTAGCGTCATCCGGTAAATAATGACACTTTTAATGCAAACTTGCATTAAAAGTTGCTTTAAAAGGCCACTAAAATGGTCAACTTTGCATTAAAAGTGTCATTATTTACACTTCATGACCACAGTCAGAAACACTCATGGAGACTCCATAATTGTGACAGTTGAAGAAAACGTATAAAAATGTGTGGTTAGAACCTGAATGAAGTTGGCCCCCCACTTTCTTCAAATCAGACAAAAGATTCCTCTACATGTAACTGTAGAGGAATAAACATACATGGGTATGTTATGTATGGATGTGTCTGTATGTAAAAATATGTATGTAAGCTGTGTTTCTACTCACTCCATTTTGATAATGCCAACCATTTTTCCTTGGTTAAAGTGTTGTATAGTTATTGTGTTTCCTTTAGTTTTTATTTACTATTGTGAGAAATATATTATGCAGCAAATGATTCATGTTACATGTTTCAATTTCTTGCCCTTCAGAAAAACAAAATTGTCTTGAAGCGCCTGTAGCCAAAAGCCAGTATCTAGGCTTACATGACTCTTTATTTGGGGCACAATGTCTTCTTTGGAAGCTGCTCACGCTCACACTTGTGGCGAACTCCTGCGTTCTGCCTGCTGTAGTTGGATTTCGCAGCGTTTCTCCCTCCTCTGTGTGTTCCAGGCCTTAAAGGCGGCACCAGGCGGATTCTGCTCTTCAACTCGGATTATGCACTTCCTTAATCAAGCCTTTCAGATGCACTTTGAACCACCCCGTTTCACCTGGGGCAAGGCAGACATTGACATCTTCATACACACACACACACACACACACACACACACACACACACACACGCGCGCACACACAATACCTGACGCTGTAAGTTCAAACTAGAGAAGACTGATTGCTACTGGCCTGAAGCGAAGGCAGACACAGTTTACTTTTTTTTTTAAATCAAGTACAAACAGTTACACCCTGAACTCAAAGTCTTTTCATCGCTGCAAAAGATCAAATGAACTCGTGTAATATGACTGAAGTTGCTTGTAGTGGAAAGTCCATGAAAATGATTTAAGCTCTATAGAACGTCTCTGCAGTTCCACCTGAGCAGCAACCAGCCGACATATGGAGCCGAACCAAAACCGCTGTGATACAGGTACCCACTAACTGCTGGCCTGGTATACGCCACATACGGTTCAAACCCACGATGGCAAGGAAAGTTGAGAAAAGGTTTAAACTTTACCTTTAATAACAAAAAGTTACCTAGTTTTTAAAGTGCAATCATTAATACTTTTATAACAAATTTATATCAGTAATGATCTCTTGGTTAATGTCAAGTTGTCATAACAAAGACATTTTCAATAATGTCAACTTTGTATTAAAAGTGTCATAATTTACCGAATGACGCTTTATGACAACAGTCATAAATATTCATGAAGGTTTATTCATGTTCATGACATGTTTATGACAGTGTCATGTCAGTCTTATTCACCCCCCTTCAAATAAAGTGTTATTGACATCGCTTAACCACCCCGCCTGGTTAAGTGATGTGGTGGTGAAATTAAAATCATGTGTGACTTTAATTTCACCACAATTGCAAAAATGTGTGTGTGGGGGGGGGTGGGGGAGGTTGTGACATTAGATCTGTGGAAAAAATTAAGAGACCACTTAAAATGACCTGTTTCTCTGGTTTTACTTACAGGTATATGTTTGAGTAAAATGAACATTATTCTACGAACTATTGAGAACATGTCTCCGAAATTCAAAGGAAAAATTTTGTATTTATTAGCAGAAAATGAGAAATGATCAAAAATAAGGAAAAACATGCAGCGCTTTCAGACCTGAAATAATGCAAAGAAAACAAGTTCATGTTCATTTAGAAACATCAATACTAATGTTTTAACTCAAGAAGAGTTCGGAATCAATATTTGGTTGAATAACCAGGAGGTTTTCAATGGGGTTCAGTGCAGAGGCTCTTCATTTTGTTCCAGAGCTGGAGTCAGGAATATGTGCACATTTCTAATTGAAACAACTAACAAGAGCCTACATTTGAGTTCCTTGTTTTTGACCATCTCACCGATATGATTCACACCGAATACTGTAGGTAAACATTTATAGCTCCTTATATAACGACAAACTTTCATAACATCCCCCTACTGGAAGGTAAAGTATCTGACTTCTTGCTGCCCGAGCTGAGTTTAGTTCTTAAACTTTGCTTTTGATTTGCCACAAAAACACTTCCCTCGATACAGCCCGGTAAACAGCCCATCTACCGAGGGCTCTCATGTAGAGGATTTCAGCGCGCTGATGGTGATCTGATTCCGCATAACGCGAGCCGTCTGGTAATGCGCCATTCTTCGGGAGTCATTCAGCAAACACAGAGGTTAAAGTCAGCCACACACACCCTGCATCTGGCCCTCTGCCGCTCTCTTCCATGTGCTTCACCGACTCCATCAGCCCACCAACCTCTTCAGTCTCACTTTCCATGAGCCCCCTCAGCTCCTCAATAACAGCTCTGCAACACGGGGACAGAGCCGAGAAAATGGATTTTATTTGTGCTCCTGCGTGGGTGTGTATGTCACCGTGTGGCTGTGTGCATATGAAACGAGTAGAGGAGGACGGAGGAGGGGGTCTGTAGACTGAGAGAAAGATTGCAATGTCCATGGAGACACACAGAGATCACGTTTCAGGTAATAGTTTCTCATTTTTCTTCCAAACAAGCCAGCATGGTGAGGTTGGTGTGTGTGAAGGAAAACATGTATGTGGAGTTTATTTGGCATTAATATTTTCTGCTGGATTTCAGTATTGCATTGTGTTTATATGTGTGTTTTTTTTTCCCCAACACATCACATAGCAACACCAAAACTATTTTCGGAGGGCGCAGAACAGAAAATATTTAAAGAGGAGACAGTAGATGGATTTCCACTGACCGCATATTTGCTCGATTTGATATTTCTAAAATAAATTTGCTTAATGGACCCAAGCCAATTTTTTTGCTGAAAAGTTTTGCCGCTAGGATGAGGTGTTTCTTCAGCCGTATCAAATTGGTTTATTTAGCGAAACTGCAACAGAAAGACTTTTTTTTTCCTTCGGATCACACGAGTCACACGATCAACTGGATGATACGACTGGCAGAAAGTACAAAGACAACGACAGGAAGTAGATGGAGGATTTCACAGAATTCTGACTTTATTTGCACCACACCTCTCCTAATGTCTAATGGATGGATGGATGGATGGATGGATGGATGGACGGACGGTTGGACGGATGGATGGATGGATGGATGGATGGATGGATGGATGGATGGATGGATGGATGGATGGATGGATGGATGGATGGATGGATGGATGGATGGATGGATGGATGGATGGATGGTCGGTCTATGGATCTAAAAATCATTTTCATCTTTGTTCCATTTACTGTCCAGCTTGTCGTCCACTGAGCCTCGCGTTTTTAACTGCAGCCGTTTTTCAACACATTGACATGATAGAGACGTCTCTCAGATTTGCTTTGTAGTTGAGCGTCAGATCATTTCCATAAAATTGAATAAACAATTACTCATCCATTTGTTATCTCGCACAGCAAAGACAACATCAATTGCTGTCTGCGTTGTGTCCTAAAAGCATTTTTTTAAGCCTCCATCCACCCTGACTTGAAAAGGCCGAAACACAGCCTCATTTACATTCAAGGTCTTTAGGCTAAGGAGGCTCTAATAGACGGTGATGGTATATATTACTGGTCTGCTGCTTTTCATTATGCGGCTAATGATTCCCTGTCAAGTTGTATTGAAAACAAACACAGGGGGGGAAAAAATGAGAGAGTGGGCGGCAAGAGGCATAATGACACAAGAAAGAGAGGGAGAGAGAGAGGAAGGCGACTTCAGGGTAAATGTTAGAACCTTCGAAGCCAAGAGCTCAGGCAAAACATCCACATCTGAATACAAGAGAATAAATACAATAGCACACACAAATAAAATGATGCTTAATGGAGAAGAAGTTTAGCACAGAAGGAGCTCACTTTGCTCCTGTCTCTGCTTTCATTGGTTTGGGTCTCCTGCATACTTCCAGCAGCTATATCAGTAAAAGCTAACAAAAAACTGTTGGATATCTTACTCCACGTGAAAGTTTCCATTTGACCTGAAAAACTCTAGAGTTAGGATTTAAAAT
Organism: Poecilia mexicana; assembly: GCF_051168715.1. NCBI lineage: Eukaryota > Metazoa > Chordata > Actinopteri > Cyprinodontiformes > Poeciliidae > Poecilia > Poecilia mexicana. The sequence continues at coordinate 30,511,673 of NW_028263379.1, forward strand.
GCTTTAGCAAACTGTCTCCATAAGAGTTTGATGTCAGACAAGAAAGACTTTCCGTCTTAAAGGGGCCGTGTTATATAAAATTGACTCTTTTTTTTGTTTTAGCTTTTTACATCATGTTTTGTTATTTTTGTATCAAAAACATACCTGGAATGTTTCACAAATCCAGAAGATTTTGCAAAATCTCACAGATCGCCTGTCTCCCACTCAGCTCCTTCAGACTAACCAGCAGCAATTAGCAAACACAAGCTACTTCTCAGTGCAGCGCTGGTAAAAACGTTGTTAAAGGGTTAAGCCATCTTGCAATGGCTATCGTTGTTTTTAGCCATCTTTAAAAACAAAAATATAAGCAATGGGAAAACCTAGAGGTTAATCTAAAACACAGTCAATATGGACGCCAATCGGATCCTTAGCTTTCCAATCTACCAAACTGAACACTTGCGAATGGTATTCAAAGCCAGACTGTTAGTGTAGTTTACTACACGAAGCATGTAACCTCTACCAACGCGGAGCCAGCATGGAGCTTGGAGAATGATGCCACCTGCTCCAGTACGGAGCTCCTCTGATCTTAGTCGGGGGAGAATGTCTCTTGGTCTAATTACAATGCCAATAGCAAGTCTCCCCACCCGACTACACCTGATACACATGCGCACGCACCCATCCTCACATGGACCCCCATTATTCACTGGTAATTGCTATGTCAATACGAAGCTAAGCAGTACTGTAGTTGTCGCTTAAACACAGAAACAGACACCCTCGCTATCCTTTAATCGTCCTTCCTCGGATTGCTTAGCAGCTATCTTCACACACACACCGTCCCACTTGTGCATCCGCCCATTTAGACTCCCCGTGGATTCAATCTGCCACTCTCTTTTCACCCCCTCAGGTTTAAATGCACATAAACACACACGGGAAAACGTAGCATCGCACGGAAGGTCAGAGACGAGGTTCATAAGTGTCACATCTTTCTCACCCCTCCTCTTTTCACTGTCCTGCCCCCTGAAGACTTGCACAGTGAAAAGCCATTTACCCTGACACCTAACTACTCTTTGTACTGACCTTTTGCCCCCCATTTCTTTGGCTTCGTGATATTCGTCTCATCTTAATTTGCCATGTCTTCCTTTGGAAGTGGAGTTACAGTTGTAAAAAGAAATTAGAAAACAGTGTGGGACTGTGCATGTTCTTTAATGGATTGGGTCATGATATGTAACAGAATCATTTAATCAAGCTGCTCGCTACTTCAATAAACAATTCATCCATTTTTTTTATCTCATACAGCAAAGATAACATCTATTGCTGAACGACTTTCTACAATCAACTCGCCAGATACCTGCTTGTAAAAATAGCTAGCTAGTTGTATAAATAGCTAGCTATCAGCATAAATACTTAGATGTTTAACTGTCTAGCCAGCTAGCTAGATAGTTAGATAGTTTATTTAACCCGGAGAAAATTTGTTTGCAGTCTAAATAAACAAAATCAAATTAAAGAAAAGACCTTTTAAAATTTCCATTTTACTTAAATCCAAAAATGAATTTCTGGTGACAATTACTTTAATCTGTCATAATGACACCCGTCTCCTCTCTGACTTGTATATAATGTTTTGAGGGCAACAGTTAAAGGGTTAAATGAGGGCATTCATGTAGTTTGCCAGTTTGTTTTGTAATCTAATCCTTCTGTAATCTGCCCCACAAACATATTTTTATTGATCTTTGTGATATTGTTTGCTTAGTGATCTGACAAACCTCTGTGGCACAAAGCAAATATATCCATACCTCGGATTGTAACGAGACAAAAGGTGAAAATCTGTAAGCGTTCTGAAAATTTCTGCAGACCACTGGATGCTGCTTTATGTACAGACTTCAAAGTGTTTGTGGGAAATGTGTGAGTAGCACTGAACAACAGTCAGCCAATCCCAATTAGAACCAACACCCCCCCACCCCCCTTCATGTCGCAAAGCTTGACAACTGCATTCGCCTCGGCCGTGACGTTGACCGGCTAATGGTTGGATCTCCTTCAGCTGAGAACAGTGATTTCATGTCACCACGCCAGGCAAATCAGTCAACCATCACATCGTACCAGCAATTATGATACGAGATCTACCATCTCTGTGAAATGTTCCTGGAGTGATCTAAGAGATGGTTAGGGCGACTTTCTGAACAAGATCAGCTTTGAACTGTCATGTTCAAGGCCTGGTATAAAATATCCCAAAGGAATCTGCAGTTGTGTTTCATCTAAAGCTGTGTTGGATTTGGTTAGTTTGCTTGACCAAGAAAAGTGTGACAATTAGCTTAGCTGCATCATTAGAACACCTGCGTAATAATCAGCACCTCCTGAAACCCTTACTGAGATTAATAAAGTATGGATGGATGGATAGTTTGTAACATCTTATCCAGCTTAACTTCCACTACTCCCTTACTTTTTCGGCCCCACATAATCTTCCTTGACGTTTTGCCGCCTTCGCCCTTGATTAATTTCTCTGGACTCATCTTTTTCTCATGAGTCTCTTCTTCTTCCTCTGCCACCTCCCCCCTCGTTCGGCGTTTCCGTCTCTCCTCTCCTCTCCTCTCCTCTCCTGTCCCATCCGCCCTGTCCTCGCTCTCCCCTCCCCTGACCTGCTCTCCTGGCTCAGGCCCAGCTAAATTACCAGTTCTGCAGAACGATGGTGACAGAGTGCAGAACTTAATTACACACTGGCTGACAGCAAGGACTATGTGTTAGATTCTCTCCCTTCTCGTCCTGCTCTCTTCTCTGTGCTCCTCCACCTCATCCTTTCTCCTCATGTCTTCTGTTTCCTTTTCATTTCCCGTTTTTTTCTTCTTCTCCATTCTCTGAACGTCTCTCTCCCTGTCTCCCTCCACCTTGTTAATGACTAGTTTTGGAACAGTGACCCATATTGGATTTGGCATCCAGTGCCGTGCAATGGCATTCAATCCGCTTTAACTTTTTTACATTGGGTTTTATTACGTCCACAAACTTTAAAGTATTGTTTTGGGGTTTTATGGTGGACCAACACAAGGAGAGGCATCGCTGTACAGAAAAATAGTTTGTGGTTTTCAAAATGCTCTACAATAAAATTCAAAAGAGTGGTGTTGCAATTAACCCACTTTACTGTGAGACCTCCAAGTAAACTGCTCAACAAACATGGACAAATGTGCTCTGATTAGTTTGGATTTATGGCCTGAACCAAAATTCAGGTTTCTGTGGCGCCTTTAATAAACCTTCAACACATACAGTCTAATGACAACCAAACGAGAATTTGCGACATAAAGTTGCATTAATTTCCTTATTGTAGTGTAAATAGAGGACCAGATAGCTTAACCTGTTGAGGAAGGAAAGAAAATATGTAGGGTGTAGCAGGTAAGACTGTAACAAGCGCAGTGCACAGTATGCTGCGCCGCTCCTATCAGTCACACATCCCAGACGATTTGCACCCGACTCACACAACAAACAACAAGACGGAGCTGGAAGACATTAAAGCTGAAATTGAGATAAATTATGAAATTATGGTTTAAAAACAAACGCAGTAAAATCATGATAAAGTAATACATTGGGTTTAATTCGGGCTCAGGCCAGTAAAGTTAGACGGGTCGGGTCTGGCTCAAACACAAAGCGCATGGACCCGGGTTGGATTTTTAGGCCTGAACCAACATCAACATTTCAATCACATTTTGTGAAGGAAAACCAACATCACCCTGAACACAACATCACTGCTCAGACAGAGAAATGCCTGGAGGATTAAATTCAGACTACTACTACTACATTGACCCTAAACGTACAGGCAGAGCTACATTGGGAAGAGTCTTGACGATAGTTTGCCCCAGTCAGAGTCCACACATCCATTTTTTATACCTTCTTATCCCTGCAGGGTCACGGGGAGGCCGGTGCCTATCTCGAGTGATCGTCGAGTGAGAGGTGAGGTAAAGGCCTGATGGGTCGCCAGGGCAACAAAAAGAGACACACAAGGACAGACAACCATCCACACACTGACACCTAAGGGGAATTAGTCAAATTATTCAACTATTCTCAATTCTGTGGGAGGAAGACAGAGCACCCGCAGAGAAACCATGCATGCAAACTTCATTCAGAAAGACAACCAGGCTGGGATCTGAACCAGGGAGCTTCTCGCCTCAAGGCAACACAGATACCAACGGTGCCACCATGCCGAGGCAAGACCTTCATTCAGCTGGTAATCTGCAACACAACTTCAATACTGATGTGGAATGATGTGTACTCTTGACTGAGGATGGGTAAAATCCCGTCCTCCAAATCCAGAAACCTGGTTATAACGTGACACCATATCGTCACCTTCCTAAAATAACGGCCTACGGTAGTTTTTGCCTTAAGTGATTTTTCTTTTGTCTATATAATCTTTTGCCAAAATCAAGTTTGGCAAAAAAAAAATTACTTTAATGACTTATTGTAGGAAGATGATGATATGACAAAGTTAATTTGGTATGTTTGGTATGATTACTGTGGAATGCAAAACTATACATGAAGAAACATATTCTACCTTCTTTCATTGTAAGAGGTGGCATGCTGGGATTTTATTTCATTAAGCTAAGAAGACAGCAAGAGAAAAACTTAAAGATCAATTCTGTTAAAAGTCTTTCTTTTCTGTGATTGCAAAGTAAATCAGACACATTTCCCTAATCAACATTTACTGCTGTGATTATGCCAATGTGTCAACTAGGAACCATTTTGCAGAGGCATAATAACAAAGAAAACCGCTTCGGCCGTCTGGTGGCTTGATGGAGAGATGTATAAATTACAGACCTAGACCAGCAGGTCACTGGACTGAAAGTCCATCGGGAAACAGTGAGATCACGGTGCTACATAATATTCATCAATTCCCATTATTAACACACACTGGAGCCTTGCACAAGAGCATCAAGACCGAACAGACCACTGGACAACAGCCACAGCGGTCACTACAGGTTAAAGGACGGAGCCTCTGTTACACTAGACCTTTGGTCACCGAGGATCCTGTCCATGGTTTACCCTTCAAAGGAGTGAATGTGGGGAGTGAAGGAGCCAAAAGACTCTCTGAAGAAATTAATTCAGGTTCTGAGAGAAAGGTGTAAGAACAATGGGCCAATTTTCAGCCAGAAAGTCTTGGGTTCTGACATCCTTATATGCCACCTATCCAGGCAGTTTACACCAATTCATGGAAAAAGTATTTCTTCATGGCTATGGCCTCTTTCAGCAGCTAAGTACGCCCTGCCACAAAGCTTCTATGGTTCAGGAATGGTTTCAGGAACAAAACACTGAGTTTCTGATGTTGGCCTTTAAGTGTGTGTTCACACCAGCCTTGTTTAGTCCACTTTAATCAAACTCTAGTTTGTTTGCCCAGAACGTCTGGCTTGTTTGGGGAGGTTGTGAGTGAGCCATCGAACTCCGATGAAGACCCAAAAACTGAACAGTCGTAGTGAATTCTGGCACTGTTTGTATAGCACAGGGCATTCTGGGTAAATACAACCAGAACAGCACACAAGTGTGGTGCTAGCAGGAGAAATGGCTCGTGGTCTTTTGCCAACGACCAAAGAGAAATCCTTCAGCCACTAAAATCTGACGGCACTTCATTTTTATTTACATTTCTTGTAGAAGGAACTTTCGCATTAGGTCTTCTGAGGTTTTTGCGTCACTTCATTCAGTGCTTTGTTCTTTTGGGCATATTGGTCAAACAACTCTGGTCAATGAAGACTTCACCTCACAAATCGTCTAATTTCAGATACCACAGCTCACCTTCAGAGGTCTAATGAAGTCTGTACCTCAATGACCCGGTTCTGTTTGAACATAAAATACACTATTAATCAGATGACCATAACATTATGTCTGATTGTGTGTGTTTAATTTGTCTGGTATTGGATAGTCTTTTTTATTTTATTTTTTATATCACAAATCATGAATCATTGCACAGTTGGAAACTCCAGAGCTAAAAGTCTTAAGTGCAATGTAAACCTGGCCTGTGTGATCAGCATGGATTACACTGCTGGTGTTACCAAGGTGGAACACTGTCTCAGAAACACACAGAAAGAACAGCAAACACACACAAAGCTGCTCACATTAAGCTCAAACCACAGAGAGTCCATCGTCTTTGGGGATGGATTGCTAGAAATAATTCCATAAGTCTCCTTTTCTTTTATCTCCATGTGTAAATACATTAACAGCTTCTAATACGCGTACGTGTGTGTGTGGGTGTGTGTGTGCGTGTGTGTGTTTGTGTGTAATGGTGCCTTTTGTTGGTACATTTAGGTCAGCGTCTGTCGTCGGCTGCCGAGCCTGTGTATTCTTCTATCCGTGTTTGTTTTTTGTTCATAGAGTACGTGTTCCATCATTAATTTGTTTCCTGGGCTTATTTGTCCACTTCCAATTTATTCTGTTTATTTATTGCTGCTGCTCCAAATGTGCTCCTGTGTTTTCACTTGCCTGTGCATTTATGCTTCTGTACGCTCCTGCATGCTATGCATACGTAATGTGTTCAAGCTGCAGTTGTTGGGTTGTACGTTTTGCGACTTCATAATCTTTCTTCTTATGTTTAGGTTTCTTAAGACGATAATAATGTTTACAGACCTGGAGGAAGTTTGTGTGGCAACATGGAGGCTGATTTGATTTTTTACATTTTTTTAGCTTAGGCTTTTGTGGATTAATCTTTATTGGGTTAAAAAAAAAATTGCTCCAGCCGTTGTTTTCCGTTGCCGACTTATTCGTCAGATGCACTTGACTTGTCAAACGCTTCAAATCGCACTGCGATGGGCCCTCGTCTCCACATAGACTTTGACTGTAAACCAGATGCACCTGATGTGTGAAACACGTTCGGTGTGAATGCACCATTAATCTCTGAATTCTGAGAAATAAAGACTGATTTTTTTTTTCCAGTGGTACTTCCTCATCCATACAAGGAGCTTCCTGGTGCTGAGATTTCAGCAGGCTGTCAGAAGGCGCATGCTGCATCAGGAAATGGTTCAGTCAGTCTCACTGGAAACCTTTACTTCTGAAGTCGATTAGCTTCTCCAAATGAAAGGCTTGAAGATTTATATGAGAAACAATGGCTCATATACAACACCTCCCACTTCATCATGACAATGCAAGACCAACAACAGCTAAACTGGAGTTTCAGCATTTACCAGTTATTGAAAAGGTTTGAATCTTATGGGGTTCCTAAGTTGTTTAAGAATTTTCTAAAACATTTTATTTCAGAGGGAGAGGTGAGTTATTCCTCCAGAAAGAGACTTCCACAGCAATAAAATTTACCCGACACATTCAGTCTGAATTACCTAAGAGAAGTAAATAGGTCTTGGTAAATTGAAATAGATTATAGGACCTATAGCACTGCTTATTAAAGGATTTGATAGATGTACATATTTGAGCCTGTGTGTGTCATCTCTGTGTGTTGATCACAGAAAACTCATAACAAATTCAAACTTGTGCACCTAATCCTATTAAAAAAATAAATCAAAAATCCTGGCACTCGCATGTTGCATAATCACCGCTCCGTGAAAAACGATCAGTTCAAATACATCATTAAAAGTCACAAATTAATTTGAGATTCATCCCGATGGAACCATAAGTAAACTAACTTCAGCTCTAAACTGGGTTCAGATCGCAAAGTCAATTTGTGCATACTTTTATTTGTCTTTTTTGCACATTCTGGGCGTGTGTGTGTGTGTGCGTGTGTGTGTGTGTGTGCGTGTATGTGCGTGTGTGTGGTGGCGAGAGGGGCAATTATTGGGGACTGTATATACTCTGTTTCCCCTGGGTCCCTTGTCAAATATCATTAGCGTCAATAGTGCACAGACACACAGACACACACAGAAACTACAGCAGAAGAAATGGTTTTACATGAGGTCTTCAAGCATGTGAATAGGCAGGCATGTAATATCATGGAATGTAACCGTAATAATCCACATAAAGACAATGGTCCACACTCTAATCACAGCAGCCCACTGAACCACACACACAGGTAACGGTTAGACACAGAGGGTTATCTTAAAGGGGCAGTATTATGTGTATTCCAGACACAAAGTGGCATTTTATATCACAATAAAGTAAGTATGTTACATTCAGTTGTTATAAAAATGCTGAATATATCAAATATGACTTAAAAGAAATATGACCATATAATTTAACGCCTTGATTTGAATTGGGCCTCTGTCTCTTTAGGAAACTCCTCCTCTTTCTGAAACTCCGCCTTCAGGAAGTCATCACAACATGGCTCCTCTATTAACCCTTTAGCAATGTTTTTACCAGCGTTGCTCTGAGAAGTAGCTCCTGTAATGAGCTCAGCTGATGCTCAGCTCCACCAGGTGTTTGCTAATTGCTGCTGGCTAGTCTGAAGGAGCTGAGGGAGCGAGGGGAGCTCTGTGAGGCGGCAGCTCGGAAGATTGGCATCTATCCTCAAAGGCGGCGCTCCGTCCCCCCAAGCACTTTGCACAGCTAAATGGTTGCCATGGAGATGAAAGGATTTCTCAAACATGTATGACAGGATCAAAGCAACACTCCAGGTGTGTATTTGAGGAGGGAATAATATTATAACATGATATAAAACTCAAAACAGTTGACTTTATGCAATACTGGCACTTCAACTGTTGATACCTTTGCCCCTTAATGTTAATATATGAAGAAATGAAGGACTTGTGTATTTATTAAAAGTCCCTATGTTCATTTTTATGTTGCTGAGGTAAAATAAAAAGGTCAGTTTTCCTAGTTTAGCTTAGTTTATTTTGCACAACTAAAATACAAACTAAAGATTTAAAAAAAAAACATAATAATAAATAATAATAATAATAATAATAATAATAATAATAATAATAATAATAATAATAATAATAATAATAATAATAATGCAGGAAGAGGCAAAAGCCAAATGGGCTTATAAAATGCTTCCACCCAAATTATACCAGTGATTCTTGAGAATAGGGACAAAACAAGTCCTATGGATAAAGCATGAAATTTGAATAAAATATACACAAAATATATTTTTTTCAAATATCTAACTAAACTAACCTGGGTCATGTGAGCACAAACATGTATATTTTTCTTTTTTTTGCTGAATATTTTTTTATTTTAAACATTGTAGTCGGTGGATGATGCCTGTAAAAGCCCTTGTCCAGGAGCAGAACTCAACACATTATAATAGTTTAAAATAATTAAAGAAATACTAAAATTATATATTATGACAATTAAGTATAAGTAGTCATATAAATAATTATAAAAGTATCGATAAATTGAATTAAAAATAATTTTTAGATATTTTCCAACTCCGTTGAAATTTGTCCTTAGTTTTTGTCAACACCGTCAGAAATGAAAAGAATGTAAAAAAATCAGGTATTATTGGGGGGCACCAGAACTTCTGAGGACCCCATGACGTCGTCTTTTCTCTTCCTTTGCTAGGAGGGCTAGTTAACTCCGGTTAGCTTAAGTTATTCTTTAGTTTTTTCTTCTGTTTTATTCCTAAGTTGTTTGTCACAACCATGATGTGTCAACTCCATAACTGACAATTTACAAAACTTTGATGAAATTTTGCGAAATAAAAGCTTAATTTTGGTATAATGTAAAGATTTCATGGACCTGACGAGCTACAATATGACCTCCTTCAGAATAACATCATATAAATTGAGGCAGCTTGGCATTTCGTCAACTCCAGATGTCAACTCCGTCAGAGTTTTTCTGACTCTTTCAGTGAAATTGTTGTCAAATCTCACTTAATTGTGCAACTAATTCATTTTAATGTATTTTACATGAATTGCATTACTTCACATGTACCAAGTTTTTCATTTTATTCACTAGTTTGTCACCACCTTCAGTTCTGTGTCAACTCCGTCATGCACTGTCAACTCCATCAGATGGACTTTTTCTTGTTTTTTGTTTTAAATAATATTTATTTTATTTCTTGAGAAGCATTTTTCTGTAAATTGAGTAAAAATATCACTAATGGGGTATTTTAAAAATCATTTTAGATTTATTTTTGTCAGATGGTGATGACAAAGTTTTGGGTCAGGTCGATTAAAAATGTAATTTTTTTAAAAAAAATTTGCAACTGGGAGCCTGTACCTTAGCATCTTCATATTTTCTAAACATTATTTGTCATATATACATAAGGTTGAGAAATAATTTTAAAAAAAATATGGGAAAATTAAAACCCATTTTGTCCCTATTCTCAAGAATCACTCAAGAATACATCAGTTGATCATAAATGTATGAAATACATTTAGTAATCATTACATTAAAGAAATCCTGTATTTGCATAGAGCATGAATGTATTCTGCACAGCAGACAGAACAATAAAGACGTGAACACGGGGACGGCCGTGTCAGGCTTCATCAATATTCCAGTGCAGACCTGGAAAATGAATGAATCTTTAATACGACCTGCACAGTGAAGACATGGGAGCAGCCATGTAAGGTCTGTGGAGGGAGGCGGGGGGCAGGAGGAGTTAAAGTTTCATGAGGTTGGCACTGGCCCATTTATTAATAGCAAGACATTTGTGGATGAATTGGGGGAAAATGTATTATTATTTGCACCAGTTTCACCACTAGTGTGGAGGATACTTGGGAAAAGTTGCCAGGTGTGACGGGTTTAATCACTGCTGTAAGTGGGGGAAAAAAGGTGTCAGTGCTCCCAGTAATGTCATACAGAAATGGGACAGAAACATGATTAATATTTATTTTTAATCCGTCGATCAAAAGATAATCAGTTTTATTGTGCAGAAAAGAAAACAAAAACCAAAACTATTTCTAAGTTGTCACCTCAAGTTGTCGAGACAGGAAGTTTGATTTAGTTGGTTAGTAGGTTAGCCTAACATCAACAAAGTAGCAGTAGTGTCAGAATAAGTGTTGTAATGTACATGGATAACAGTGGACAGAGAGCAGGCATTAGCCAGTTACCCTGTCACAGGGTAGTAAGTTTTTAATAGTTACAAAGTAATTTTTCCCAAGTTACATTTCCAACAGTTTAAGTCCATTTATTGAGATGCCAGAGAAAATATCAACTGGACTGCAGTTTGTTTGGCCAGATGAAATATGAATGAAGTGCTCTCCCAACCCTGCCTGTTGCTGCTCCCTGGTGGTCAGCTGGTTGAAAGCACACTACTCAATGTTATTAACAGTTAATGATTAGTTTTAAATATCTGAACTCCTGCCAAACTGGTCGCGTCACATTTCCTGTTTTACAATCTTCACTCCACACCGTTGTTGTTTATTTTTATGCCGTTATGAAACTTGAAGCTGCTGCTGCGCAAATTACTCAACAGGTTGTTGCTAGGTAACCAAAGAATGACTGACTTAGTAAGTTGATTTCACCAACAGAGCTAAGCTAACCGTGACAGGTGGAGCAGCTGAAACCTTTCCTTTGCCTACATCCCCCAGAATGCCGTGCGGTTCTGGACTGGAGTTCAGTGAATATTCTATGTTCTGAACATTGAATATTCCATCATTTATTGATATTAATCCAGTCCTACATTATCGTAACTGTAAAAAGTGACATACTGTTTTTGCAGTAAGTGCTATAGATTATTTTGCAAACACTATTTCACCAAGTAACTGTGGTATTTTTACTTCATAAACAGTTAAACGTACACACCTAACAAGGATTCTTAAAAGCATATTCTAGGTTAATATGACAGATTGTGGGTTATTTAAAGTAAGGGCTTTCTATTGTGATGGTTGTGACTGAAGAGAGGGTCTGGGGAACACTCCATGCCAACAGGGACTTGTCCTCATGCAGCCACGCTAACACACTGTTGTGCGTACGAGCGTCGGTTGCTTTGTGCGCTGAACAAACACTCACATTCAGCCACTCGACTGCAGACACGGTGAGTGCTGCGAGGAGAAAAGTCAAGTGGATTTCTTTGTGTGACAAAGGCACTTGTGTTAATTAGTCACGCCGGAGAGAAATGTTAGGTAGTGCTGGTGGTAAACACAGAAAAGGCTTTTGTGTTTTATTTCATCACAGGCGTAAACACACGGTCACACAGAGAGCGGTAATGTCATTCAACACGTTATTTAGGTTATGTCTGCCTATAGCATGCTAATTCTCCCAGCTCCCTGCTGCAGGGCAAAATACTGATAACTATAGGTTTTACTGTCAAGTTGTCAACATACCACACGCATGATGTAGAAAACAGAAAGGGACGCAGTGCTTTGCAACTAACTGTCAACAACTAGACAACTAGATAAGGTCAAGAAAAAGGTTTGGTAAAAAAAAATAAAAATAAGAAGGGGAAGGGATGCCAGCTTGACTTTGACTATCTGAACATGTAGATGTGCTGCAGAATTCAGTAATAAATAAATAAATAAATAAATAAATGATGATCTACACACAAACTCTGACAGATCATCAGTAGCAGGAGCTTAGATTAGTGTTCAGACAATCACTTATTAATAATTGCAAGAAAAACATAAAGCCTGAAAACATAAAACTGAATGTTCTGTTCTTAGTGTGTAGAGAAAGTTTGCGTTTCTTTTGTTTTGGTGTTGAATCTCGACACATTAGTTGTATTTTTGTCAGATCGTTGCTATGGCAATGAGTCTGTGTGTATTACAGGTTTCATTAACAGAGTTGTTCTACTTTCTAATTGTCTTTTTCCCCTCCAGTGTTCTCCCCGTGTGTTGCCCATTCTTGTTTCCTAGTTGTGTTTACAGCTAACTTCCTGTGGAGGCTCGTGTCCAGACTTCATGTTTAGCACCACTTACAGGCCTGGGGGAGTAAAAACATCATTTTATGATGTTTTCAGTTCGCCCATGTAGATGAAAACATTTCTGGAAACTGTCTCGTGTAGACACAGGAGTTTTTGAAAACAAAAACCTGTTTTAAAGAAAAACCTTCCCATGTGGATGTGGTTTTAAAATATTTGCTCCCATCTTAAGCACTGCATTGCATCATGAGTGGTGGTTTTAAAATATCATCTTGCAAAATCACTCAGTTAGTTTTTAATTAAAAGGAATAACTTTAAAAAGGATCATGACCACACCTGGTTCCAAGAAAAAATTCAAACCAGAAATAATTGTCAAAGAAATACTTTAATATCAATTTTATATCCCATAATGTTTCACAACACAAACTCAAACTGCATGTTTAAATATGAGTTTGATACTCATGACGCGATTGTGGCATGGAATTGATAAAAACAACAAAGTTAAAAGTTTTCACCTTCACTTATATCAGTCATCACAGTTTGAGATCTCTGAACTTTTTATGCGATTAAAGCAAGACTCGTCAGAACGGTAACATGAAACCACAACTTCACGCTCCGTCCAGATGCAGCTGACAATGTGTGGCTCTCAGAGGAAACGAGCAGCTCCTGTTCGCTTCTGCTGCTCATTAATTTTAGGGAAGGAGCCGACAGTCTTTTCATTTAACCGCCGCTAGAATGTGTGGAGCTGTGAAAGGAGACTGCAAACACACCAAAAAGCACTAAAGTAGAGATTTTTAAAAAAAATCTTAATCCGCTCTCTCTTTCTCTGTAAAATGGCTAATTAGTCGTTACTTCTCACCCTCGCAATAAGTGGTGAGTAGTCGGACATTTTAAAGTCTTTCACTGGCAAACTAAGTCTGACCTGGCCAATCACATTGTCTAATATGTCAGAAAAGTGACATCACCAGCCAGCAGGCCAAACGAAGCACACAGAGATTCTCTCCAGCTGAAAGCAGACGAAAATGATTCCATCTCACGTATTTAGTTTATGTCTCCAACAACAATATTGTTTTTTTTATTATTATTATTTTGGATTTAATCTCGTTGCATGTGAAGGAATGCAGAAAGAAGAGGCAAAACATTTACACTGACGATGAAATTAGGCTGCGTTAGAGTCTGAGTCGGCTGTGGCCCCTTAAAAAAGGCGGCTCCGCTGCACCTTAAGCCTGTTGCTTCACCAGAAAACGCGCCAATCTGAAATGAATTTCCCTTCGACCTGCAGCGTCTGTAGCCAAAGGGTTTGTGTGGCTGGGGTCAGGTAAAGGTCACACAGTAATGTATTCCCAGATTTCCTTCCTACAGAACAACTATATAAGCTCCAGACGGCCTTAATCTGTCCAAACGTGACTTCAGAGTTTCTGACCATGCAGCACCACCCCGCTCTCCGCCAGCTTATCACAATTTGCCAGCTTTTACTGCAGCAGGTGCTGCATCAAAGCAATGCAGCACAGCAGGGAGACCGACATGAGCAAATGGTAGTTCCTATCCATATGGAGTCCAGTGCTGTACACACACACACGCACACACACACACACACATACACACACGAATACAAGTAGAGGAAGACAGAACAGATCTAACAGCCTATCTTTGGCTCGCCCACATAAATGTCCGCTTGGCTCTGCTCTGATCACATAATTGCCGAGTACACACCTCTCCCACACAACCCGTACACACACACACACACACACACACACACACACACACACCCACATCCAAAAAGCAGACACGGTAGCACATTCAGGCAGTTTGCTCAAATATACTCTTAGAACCAGGATGTGTACATATGCACATCCTCGCGAATCGGGGTGGCGAGAAGCAGACACTTCACACATAGAGCCGTGACTGCAGACGTACGTGCGCCGCGGCGTAGAAAACTGCAAACAAGAACGCCCACCAGCTCACCCACACAGGGAGCACAATGACGGGAGAGCAAGCCAGAGACATGCAGGAAGGAGAGAGGGGCGAGAAAATCCAAAAAAACACCAACACTGTAGCAAAGGAAGGAAGGAATCAATCGTTTCTTCAAGTCCTGAAGTCCAAATAGACTATAGTGATGCAATGATTTGTTACATTTACAAATAATACAGCTGTAAATTCTATCATTCAGCTGAAACATCCTGCAGGTTTGCCTTAAAATGTAATCCATATTTTTAACAGAAGCTGTCCTCTCTTGTAGCTGTTGCTACCTAGTAAAGGAGTGTGAAGTTTCATTAAACGCAAAGTGGGATGAAGTAGAAGAAGCAAACATGTGACTGGCCTAGTCAAAGTGCTCATGAAGAAGGTCAGGGATGGTCTATTAAAACCCTAAGGATTGTGAAGCCTCAAATAGATCATTTAAGCTTCTTATCACAATAGATTAACAAGGAAACGTGTTTTTGAACAGTCTTGAAAATGACATCATATATCTCAAATGAGCCTAATTGTATAAGAAGTAAAGGTCAAATACATGCTAAAGTTAATGCTAAACTAAGATCAAATGGAGCTTTGTGAATAAATTCATTTAGTGGAAAAATTATTTCTAAGTTTTTAACACATATATATATATATATATATATATATATATATATATTTTTTTTTTTTTTTTTTTTTTTTTTTTTTTACTTAAATAAGAGTTTAAAATGAAGTTTGAAGCTTAATACAGTAAAAAAGAAAAGAACAGAAAAAAGGCAGTCACTGGTATCAGGGTATGATAATCCAGGAAAGATTTTCATTGTAATATTCCATTGGATGAAAGTAATGAGATCTTGGAGTAAGTACTTGAGCGAGTTGTTTCTTTTATCAGCTGTATGGCGCTAACACAGCCCAGCAACTCATCCACCTGTTGCTAGCTAATAAAAGCTTCCTGTACTTTTATATTCCTTGTAAAAGAAAATCATTGTTTTGAAAAAAATATTTCCAGTTGCTAGAAGTCCATGGCATGATGGAGCACCAATCATTTATTTCAAGATAGCACTGTTTTGAAGCTGTAGTTAGCAAGCTACAGGTGGAATAGCCGCTACAGCAGCTAGCTCGATTAACCAGTAAATTCCATTCCAATTCCAATGTTGCTAGCTAGTTAATAAAAGCTTCCTGTACTTTTATGTTGCATGAAAATCAAATTTAATGCTTTCAAAAACGTATTTCTGGTTGTTACAAGCACAGACAGTCCGTGGCATGGATACTAATGGAGCACCGATCATTTGTTTTAAGATAGCACTGTTTTAAAGCTATTGCTGGCAAGCTAAAGGTGGTGGCTGCTATAGTGGCTAGCTTGATTAATGTCAGCTTATTTTATAGAGACCAAAAAAGCAAAAAATAACTACATTTTTTAATTTTTGATTAAATTAACATGTACAAATTTGTAATAAAATGTATAAGGTAAAAACATGATGACTATCAGAATGCATACATCTTTAGGAACAGTTGTTGCTTTTCCATTTTAAACTAAATAAATTACATAAAGTCAGAGTCATAAAGTCAAAGCTTTGTTTAAATTCAGTGATGCCCTGGAAATTTTACTCAGTTATTATATATCCATATAATCTAACATTTTTAGGGATTTTTTGGCACTAATGGCCTGTCTACATTGGTAGCTGGAGAGGAACTATGTAGAGAAAGAAGAGGAAGACATGCAGTAAATAGCCCAGGGCAGGGCAGTGAACCCAGGAGAGCTCCGTCCAAGACCGTAGCCTCAGCAGATGCTGTCTGCTCCATCACTGAGCCGCATGACTACCCTCAAGGTTATTACATCACGATCATTTTCAACTGGCACATTCCTAATCTAAAGTAAAAAACGTAAATCGATGAAGTTAGAAGAATTGTTTTCTTGAGGCGGGCTTTAGCATGGATTTAATGTTTAATAATCTTGTATGGCTCCTCCATCTTTCCTTAAAGCCTCTTTGTGTTTTTACCTCTCCGCTGGGCTGAATTTGCTGGTGCTGGTGCTTTGCAGCAAATGACACTGTTTGTGAATCACAGAAAGAGCAGCGTCATCACAGCGGCGGCATCCGGCGCCTTGGAAATGGTAACTGATTGATCAAATATAAAAGTCCTTCACAGAGTGTGAAGCCATTGCAGGTTAGTCGACCAGTTTCTTTCAGTCAAACTGTTTTTCTCACCTTGAGTTTTCATGGGAAGCTACACAAATAACCTCAGTGTTTATTGTTGTTGTTTTTTTATCCCTAAGATTTAACTTGTATATTTGAAAGTCCATTGGCTGTTCCGTGTTTGTGATGACACTGAGCCAGAGGTTCAGTCTGCATGGCAAGTACTGCTTCCTGTTATACTTCAAGTCTTTCTTTAAACATGATTAGCAATAATCCAAACCCCTAAAATGAAAGCAAAATGTCACTAAACACAAGAGTGAATCTATGAAATTAGGGGCACTTTGTAATTTTCTTTGAATCTTAAGACAAACACCAACTCTAGCGTGAAAAGGATCAAGACCACAATGAAAGGTGTAGAAGCCAAGTTTCCTGTTAAATCCTCTTAACTTATTATCAACACAAACTGTGCAATGTGATTAGATTACAGCAGAATCTGTTCTAACTGGATTGCTTTAATTCGATGAACAAGTTTGCTAAAACCTGCTAAGTCATTTTCAGCGTTCAGCATCGTCTGAAGGGGTTGGCAGAGGGAGCGGGAGTAGAAAATTACAGATGCTGTTGGCACAGCTTGATGTTACTGATCCACTAACTTAAAAAAAAAAAAAAGAAGTTATTTTACTGTTCCCAAGAAAAACAATGGAATCCCGTAAAGCTGTGAATGATTTGGCAACTCTCCTTATCCCCCGTCCAGTACAACACGGCGCCTTGAAACTCCATGTGGTACGTCGATACCCCAATCAGAGTCTCCCACCGTCAGGCCAATCAGGCGGATGAAACACATCAATTATGAATAACAGATCATCAGCAGATCTGTCATCAGCTGGCTCACACACACACACAAAATGAGCAGAACTGCAGCAACAACAACGACAGCGGAACTCAAAACTGGCGACACAAGCGCGCCCCAAGGCAGAAAAGGACAAGCGGACACACACCCGTCCGGGCTCCCAGACACAGTTTTGGAAGTGGAACAATATCTGAAGTGGCGATGGCGAGGAAAGGCGAAGCCGGCTGGAGCAAACAAGTAGCAGATAACCACTAAATCGAGTTAAGCGCTTCGGGAGCCGCCGGAAAGCACAAGAGCAGGGAAAATTACAGGGGAAATATAGATGTGGTATTTATTTGACACAGAAAGGTTGGAGAATTTGAATGAGAAAGGATGACTGGGTAGCAAATGTTGAGAGACGGCCGCGGGGCGTTTGAGGACAAATGGAGAATCCGTGAGAAATGAAAGGCGGATGGAGAAATTTCAGGAAGAGGAGAGAAGAGAAACCCAAGTTTTTTAGGGGAAACGGATCAGAAGGACTAGAGCTTTCATTCTTTTATTAATCCTACCTGAATTTCTCTTGGTGATGTACTTGACATCGTCACAGGCTCCCGAGGCAAAGAGGAGGAGAAGGGAGAGGAAAGATAACGTCTTCATCTCCCTATTCGCCACTGGCTCCTGGAAGTGGGGCAAAGAAAAGAGTGTTAGTGTTCATTCATTTCAAATGGAGCTACACAATGCATCAAATCGCAATTGATTTTTCAATATCGGTGTTCTTGGACGCAGTATTAGTGAGGATATCACGTTTCAGGAGCCAAGTTTTAAAACTTTCCAAATTCTAAGACATATTTTGCTACTAAGTGTATTTCTCTAGAGGCTGAGATGATAAATGTGATGGAGAGTGGAGCAGTCCTTTGGTATTTAAGAGTAGAAATAATAAAGTGTCCCAAATGAAAAGAGATATTGCTGCAGCAATTTTCAGAAATTGTGCCTCAACCAGAAAAGGTTAAGAAATATCGACATTGCTAATTTTTCTCCACCTTTTTGACTCCATGAACTGCTGGATCTTAGCAAAGCATTGTATTCACAAAGCAAATAACACCAATGTTGTCTCCCAACAAGTTCCCAAAGAGCGAGCAGCATTATTATATCAAATTAATGTTTTTGTTGTTGTTGTTGTTTGTAAATATGGCATCTTTCATAAAAACTCATTAGGGATGAAGAAATGAAGTGCTGGTGAAGCCTGGAAGAACTGGGAAGGTATCGCACTGAGTGTGGTGATGAGGATGCCTCTAATGTAGAGAAATAATTATTATTCATTTGATTCGCTCAAAATGAAACATTTTTCCATAATAATAATAATTCCATATGTAATACAAACATAGTAGCAAATCTCAAACTCTATAATAGCTGCCAGCGTTTTACCAATTAGGGCCTAACTGAGCCAATTCTCACATGCCTACATTTAAATGAAGTACATTTAACTAACACTTTCTCCTCCATTCAGAGCATACTGACTGAAAACACACCACTATGTTAATTTGATAGAATTATCAATAAGTTATGTTATTACCTTAAAAGTCATGAGTTACCTTAAAAATGTATCAATATGTTCTGATACATTTGTAATTACACATGAGCTGAACAAAATGTGTTATTTAATCTAATATGTCAGATTAAATAACCTGACAGAAGATTTTGAGAATCTTTTCAGAATTTAGCTACACTTTAGAACCCATTAATTACAACATCTGACATTCTTCAAAGGAAGGAGGCTGCACTTTCCATGTTTCCTTTTCTCTATGAAATCAACAATAAAAAGACTAAATGATGATAACTTGCATTAGCAATCATGGCAGGCTGTGTTGTGTTGAACTATAGCTTAGCAAAGAGCAAGTGGGAGGAGGTGAGCATGGGAGTGACTGATGGCGCTAAGACCCTCCTCTTGGCTCTGATTGGTTGATTCTGACTTAGTGGCCTGTTTCTACAGCTAGTAATGGGAGAAGAAAAAGGAGCTCCGCTCTTTCCACATATCTGTCTTATGCTGTCACAACATTAGGTTAATATATGTAAAAAAATAAATAAATAAACAAAAAAAGTTGTAAAAGTTACATACTTCAGCTTTCATGGCTATACTGGGCTAAATAAAGGTCACACAAATTGAAATAAATTGAAAAAACAGAATTTAAAAAGAGAGAAACCTGCCTCAACTTAGAGAGATGCTCTGTTTGGCAGCACAGATTGAAAATAAAAAGTAATGAGGTGGTTTGTGTGCTGTGTTGTAGGATAAAGAGGATAAAGCTAAGTTTGAAAAGCATAAAAAGCGACACCAGCCATTTGTAAAGAAAAATATGAGTATCCAACGGTTTCCGTTTTAAAAACAACACAAATATGGCCAAAAAAAGAGTGATGATAAAGTAAAGTTTGGAAGACGCTGTGATATATTGTTTCTTTTAGCTGAAAAAAGTTTAATTTTCTCAAACTTTATTGAGTTTAACCAGCAGCCAAGAACATCTACAGGCCGTCGCAAACACAGTTTCATATTCACCCATGTAAACCAACTCTGATGTTCTCCTTCTCCAAACCGCAGTGTTTACACACACACATACACACACAACAGGAAGGACCGAAGAGAAAATAAAGATTAGCTGTGCCAGTGCTCGCTTCATGATGACAAATGGGAATTCAGACGTCAGCTTGAATTCTGATTGAAATCTCATTCGGCCCACATGAACAGTGGGACAGCTGATGACAAGGCTCAGGACGGCGCCGATACGCGAGACGCCGTTTCGTGCTTTTGATTATTGGCAGCTCAATAATAGAATGAGGATCTGAAGCAGAGAGACCAAAATGTAATGTCTGATGGGGAAAAAAAAAAAAAGATTAAATATTCTGCGTGTTGTCACCACTATCAGCCAGGCTCCATCTGTTTATTTCATGGAACTGCGCTCCCCAGAAACTTTTATTTTTAACTTGAAAAGTGAGAATCAAATAACAACTGAACCGTCTAAAGAAATTCGAAAACAAAACTTTAAATCTTTCATTTTTTCACACTTAGACAAACCTATTTCCTAGCAAAGATATAACATAACAATTTAAGGTGCTTACAGTGCTAGTATCAACAATACAGATGCAGTTTGAAATATTTATATAATTGAATAATTTGGTCACTTGATTTCAGTTATTTGATTATGATAAAATACAAGACAAATATTTTAGATTAAAAAACAAAAAACAACAGAAAACAATGCAGCAGAATAGAAATAATTTCCCCATTAGGTTTTATAGACTCATTGGAACGTGATGCTCTGGATCCTGCCCTTCTGCTGGAGAATAAAAATACTTCTACTACTGACGGTGACTGCCATTGGTTTTAGCTGTCAAGTCGTCAACATAATGCGCTAAACCTTAGATGTAGCAGGATATATAAGAGAAAAAGGGATGCAGCGTTTTGCTACTAATTGTCAACTTTAAATAAGGTCCCAGGGCGTCACATTTCACAGGTCAGGTAAAAGTTAAAAAAAAAAAAAAAAAACTAGCGAGGGAAGCAGGTTGGTTATGCTAGCTTGACTTTGACTATCTTAATGTAGCTGTGCTGAAGGATTCAGTGTTTCGGTTCAGTTAAAACAGAAAAAAGGCGACACACACACCGACTCTGACAGATCATCAGTAGAGCAGGAGTTTAAATGAGCTAATCCACCACAGCTGTGTTCAGACGATCACTTATTAATAATCACAAAACACATTGAGCCTGAAGACATGATGCTATAGCAAACTGAATGTTCTCTTCTTTGTGTGAGAAATGTTTGTGTGCTGAATTCTGATACACTAGCAGAGCTGTTGTCAGTCAATTGCTATGGTAACGGGTCTGTGTGTAGTGTAGTCAACAGTGAGAAAATATGAGTGGTTTTGAGTTGATTTTTAATGTTTTTTCTGCATTATTTTTCCCTTTGCTGAGGCGCATGGCACTACATTAATGACACCTTCATCTCCAGGTTTCATTTTGTGAACAGGATTGTTCCACCATAGCAAAATGCAACATGTCTATTACACACAATTTTTTTTATTTGGATAAATCTGTAACAGTAATACGCATGTAACCTGAATAGAAATACTGTATTTACTTTAATGGTTAATATTCAGTCATATTCATATTTTCAATATGAGGTATACACCTTTACATAAGTGTATGTTTTGGAGTTCCAGTAAGATTTTCTTTTCAGCTGCTGCCTGAATAGATAATAACTGCGGTTATAGGGGGATTAAAGGTACCAGACATTTTGAGTTCAAAACATTACTAAGTTATGAAATCCTGCTCTCAAACTGAACATATAAGCTCTTAATATTTGACCTTTGGATTCCTGTCACCTGGCATGAACTCTGAGGAAACTAAAGTAATTTGCTGGGCAAATGGAGAGAGAAACTGTAAAAAGTGATCGATCTTTTCAAGCTTGTAGCGATCTTCTCCTAGTACTCACCTGGGTATTGACAGAATTGTTATTTAAATCGAAACATCCAGCCTTAGTGATGATATTCTGTGGCGTGTCACACACCACTAACAACCTGCTGCGGGGGCAACTGACTGACACGGCATCGTCACAGATTATAGGCTGCATCTGTGCTGGACGGTTATCGTAACTGCGTTTATTAGCTCCTGCTAAAAAAACAGCTGTTTCTGCTTTTTATTCACTTAATCACTAACGTTGGACTTAATGAGCACTTCTTTGTATGCAAATGTAAACCTTTGTTGCGGCCTTGTAATAAAAGAAGCAAATTACTCAACACTGTATGAACTGCCAGCTTGGATACAAGTCAGCAGCAGTTGTGCTCAGTGTTTTTCTATAATTGCGTTGCAAATTTTTCATGCTGTATTTCTTTAGGCCTCCAGAAATCACTAATTAAAGAAAGTTGATTGCAAGGAAATGAATCCTCACCATGTCTGAAAGTATAATCTTTTAAACAGCCTTCAACCCAGTACTATGCAAAACCAGGCCGCATAAGAAGGTAATACACATATTTCATAGCGTTCTTTCTCGTCTTCACATTTAGACAAGTGTGTTTTTGAGTCAACATAGGAGGTAAGGAAAGACACAGTTTAAACAGATTATTTATGTGTTTGTTATCAAACTAAGTTAAGTAAAAATGTTGTATTTTAGCCATGTACTATGGAACCTCAACTCATGGTTCTAGGAAAGACTTAGGTGTATAGCATAGGATAGAAAAACTTATGGAAACTCTACCCACTGATTTTCATTTGAACCACGAGTAGAGGTTCCATACTGTACCCGTTACACGTTCTACATTCAAATAAACAATTTTAGCTTAAATCTGACAACAAATGCATGGGAACCTCTATCCCTACATATTCATTTTCCTTGGTGTTGATTGGCTGTGCCCTCATAAGCAGAAATAAGAAAAACTAGATGTTAGCTTTTGCAGTAGTGCTAAGATGGTCCCCACAGTGTTTCAATACATATTAGGGTAAATTTGGTGGGAGGGAGGACCTAACCATCCACTGTGACTCTGACCACAATTGCAGAAAATTATTCTTGGTATGTACCAAAAATGTATCAACAGGCATAAGTTATATTAACATGTCAACTTAGGTAAGTGACTTGTGGCGAATGGTCTACCAAGGTTCTAACTAAACATTTATGGAAAGTTAAACCACAAACACCATCCAGGAGTTCCAGTATCAAACACGACCCATCCAAAAATCGAACGTGGCTCACCAAACGTAGAATGCAAAATGTTGTTTTTTCATTTTGCAAACACGTCAGGAGTACGAATGGAAACGCGAGAAATTTAAGGACCATAACACAACACGACAAAATCCATTTATCTTAATATATAGTGAAGGTATATAGACCAAATTTAGCTCAATTTGAGCCTTCAGTCGTTGCTTCCGACACTGTAGCTCAGTGACGGATGTTTCTTTCTGGGAGGAGCGGCTTGTTGGAGCCTCACTCTAACATTCATCAACTCCAAGCTAATCCAGGTGATTTAATGAGAATAACATAGCTGCACATTAACGTTTCCTTCTCTGTCTAACTTCATCATAACCTCTCCTCACTCTCTGCTAATGAGAGGAATGTGCTGAGCCGGTTGGGCCGATGGGTTTCTAGAGTCGACCAGAGCTTCTGAGAGGTTTCACTGACTTCAAAACTCGGTTGAACTGTTGGATGTTTTCTGGCAAAAAAAAAAAAAAAAAAAAAACATGAAAAGGAAAACTCATGCCACAGGTAGGTATGTTAGTGGAGCTCACGTTTGACTCAAGATTATCCATCAGTAACTATTTATTTTCCAAAGAGATTGATTACTTTAGTTGGATTGTAACAAAATGAGATACTTTCTTGATTTCCTAACATTTAAACCAGAAGTTACTAACTTACCAAGGCCTACTGTATTTAACCTGTCATTCACGAGAGGACCCAAATTTGGGTCCTCTCGTGACAGGGGTGTCAAACTCCAGTCCTCAATGGCCGCTGTCCTGCAACTTTTAGATGTGCCTCTGCTGCACCACACCTGAAAAGAATAATTAGGTCATTAGCAAGGCTCAGGAGAACCGATCTACACAGGGAGGAGGTAATTAAGCCATTTCATTCCACTGTTTTTTACCTGTGGCACATCTAAACACTGCAGGACAGCGGCCCTTGAGGACTGGAGTTTGACACCCCTGTATTGTGAATGACAACCTGTGAATGACAGGTTAAGCAGTATTATGTTTCTGTTTTTATAGCATTATTAGCATCAATATTGTGAATATTGCTGTTTAATATTATTAGAGCTACTATTATTAATACTTTTACCTACTGTAAGCACATGTTTGATTAATCCAGAATCTGAGAGTAGAATAAAGGTATATTGCCAGAATTCTTATAAATAGGAAGAGATCATAGTTTACCCTCTCCTTTGAATGTTTATTACTTAAAATATTACTGTCATTTCATGTGCAATTTATAATATTCCAAAAACTGTATTTTATACTGCAGAGCTGTTAATATCTCATAGTAATAAAGCTTTTTTCACTCTTTTCAAATCAGTATTTGAAAAGGATGCTCAAATATGACTTGATTTTACTGCATTTCATTTCTGGAAATGTATTATATTAATATTTCTACCTGTTTTCCCTGCGGGTTTATTCTCATTTCCGTCCATTCACGTTTATGGCATTTGGGAAATTCTGGCCTCTGATCAAACCAAAATAACTTTCAGTGACCTCCTGCTGGTGAATATTGTTATTGGAGTCATATAATCCCATTTACATTATGAGTAGATTATATTAGATTATTGCTGTGAAGGCTTGTAGGGCTGGGAGGTGAAGCTTTATATGATATAGATATTTTGCCACAGATGCAGTAAATTTAAAAAAAAAACTGATTTACATCTAAACCATGATTGATTCTGATTTAGTAATTTTTCTCTGAGCAGGATTTGATTTGATGCATCAAATTAGAATGAAGGAGGGGAATGATGCTTTGTGACTTACAAAACACCTGGAACTCAGATAAGTAAATAAGCTTCAGTGAAATATGAAAAACCTGACAAAACACATTTCTTCAAAATGGATTTTTCTAGAAAATGAGCAAACATTGCAAAGAGGGATTGTTGTTGTGAAACATGAACCTGTCAGAAACTCGGAGCAGATGGATGTTCTTTGTTTGTACAGCTTTGGTCTCGTAACACAGATTTTAACTCCAATTTTTCTGAAAGAATGTTGATTAACAACAGCATTTTTTTTGTCCCAGCTCTCCTGTGAGCGGTCATTAATTATGAAGCACGCAGGAAGTCCATGTTTGTTTTCCTTCCAGGTGTGTGCTGTCATTTCTGTCCAATGGGAGCAATGATCGTCAGCCGTTTGGGTTTGTTTACAAACTGTAGCTCACTTGGAAAAAGTACAATGTGAACGTGACGCGTACCAAATAAAAAATGTCAAAGTCTGGTTTGGAAAAGGACTTTATGGGTATGAACATACCCTGAAACAGAAGATAAACTGAAACCAGATATTTTTCTGGCTTAAAGCTGCAGTACGTAACTTTTCTAAAAAATATTTATAAAAAAAGAAGTAGTTTTTAAACATTTGCTTAAAACATCATCACATATAGACAATATAATATGAGACAGGTAATCTGTGAAAAGACACTCCTCTCTGTGTTGCTACTGCCATCTGAATAAACACACATCTTATGACCAAAAACGACCAATCAGAGAAAGGAGGCGGGTCTTAGCGCTGTCAATCAATCTCAAAAACACACTGCTAAATGTGCTAGTGACAGAAACAACTCATCGTTCGAGTTAAACTGTCTATCATCATCATCGGTGGCTATGCTAACAACATTAGCTCGACAATAAGAAGTCGTATTGTAGAAAAGAGCTTCATGTAGCGGCAGGCATGACTGGCAACGCTTAGGCCCCGCCTCCTGGCTCCGATTGTTTGTGTCTAGTTAGTACTGGGAGAAAGTGAAGGGAACTAGATTTTTTTTTTTTACAAATTATCTCTCATATTATACTGTCACATGTAAAAATATGTAAAAAAATATATGTATTTTTTTATATGTATACTGCAGCCTTAAACTACTTCAGGTTTAATTT
This sequence comes from Poecilia mexicana, assembly GCF_051168715.1. Taxonomy (NCBI): domain Eukaryota; kingdom Metazoa; phylum Chordata; class Actinopteri; order Cyprinodontiformes; family Poeciliidae; genus Poecilia; species Poecilia mexicana. The sequence goes on from NW_028263379.1 coordinate 30,537,807, forward strand.
CATCTCCCCAACATTTCAAAAGTTTCTTTAAATTCTCTTGATAATTACAAAGCAGCGCAGCAAATGATTCAACATGTGGGTGTAATCTCAATTTAATCACACAGGAATATTTTGGCTATCATCAGAGTTTTTCTTTTAACTTAAGACAGAAGTTTTAACCCCCCCCCCAAAAAAAAAAACAAACAAACAACTTTGCCACACTATCTTTAACACACTGAAAGTGTGTTTTTTTTATTTAATTTTTTCTCCATCTTGCATATCAAGCCGTCCTTTATCCAGACCAGAGGCTCCGGTTTTCCTCTGACGCCGTTCGTCTCACACCAGCCGCCTCATTACTAAACGCTGCACTCTCTTTATCTTATCTTGGCTTGTCGCCCCCTCAGCAGAGCTGCGCCGCGCCACGCGCAGACCCGCGCACCGCTCTCAGCCTCCTGTCTTTCACACATAAAGACCTGACACACACTCAGACACGGGAGCACCGGCGGCTCGTTTGATGTATGATCCACCATGAACACAGACCGGTCTGCGAATGGAAGCTGATGCCGTGCATATGTATGTGTAGAGAGTTGGAGGGGTAAAAGAAGAAGCTAATATATGGTAAAATATATTTAAAAAAACATCTGCAGGATACTATAGTTGGTTATGAAAACAAGTAAAAAGCTGAGAACACTGATTTTAGGTCAACATTATGTCTGGGTTTGCAGTCCTGCCAGGACAAAGTATGCCAGGACTACAAGGAAGGGTAGCTGGGTAAAGGTAAGGAGGATTGAAAATAATAAACTGTTTTTAAAGTTTTTGTTTTTCTTTTTTACAACATTTGAGAGAATAAAGTTGGTATTAAATCTGTTTATCCCAAAAGGTACTTTTTATATATGGTTTTAGTGAGAGACAAATTTTCAGAACTGTTTTCGTGCCTACCTACTAAAATGTCTACACACGTGCGCACACACACACAAGTCCAGACCACTGTCCAACACACTCACACGTTCTGATAGCAGGCTATTCTTGTCCCCAGAAAACCAGCAGTGAGCCATTAGGCCACCTATGCCACTCTGCCCATATTAAAGACAGCCTGCAGCCTTTTTCTGTCCCACTGACTCAACCAAAATGCACTTGTGCTAATGATTTTGTGGCTACAGAGGAAATCTGTGGTCATTATTAAGAACAACTAAACATCAACCTTCTTGGATATTATGTTGCATAGGGATTTTATGTGGTAGACCAGCAAAAAGTAGTGGATAATTGTGAAGTGGATTCGTTTTAATCCTGGAAATGTTCTTCAGGTGACAGAAGGCTGATTTTATAACCGTCTTTATGTGACTCTAAATGCTCAGGTCTGACTCACGGCTACAGTCAGACTTTGGCCCTGTGATCGCCGGTTTCTAGCTGTTATAACTGCAGCTAAAATCAAACCTCTGTAGGTCCAAAGATTATAACTTCAGTTTTGTTTCTGTTCAGCTGGACAACTTGTCTTTATCTTGCTTTTTAAATAGCTAAAAAGCATCTAGATTAACAGATTCGGTTCAGAGACCAATCAAAATGCTTGAAACAAGGCCTTATGACAGACAGTCAATAACTCTTATGTATCACTGAAAAAGATTGCCCTGCAGAGTTTTAAACCAACATTTTATGTTTAATAATTTTGTTAAAATGGCAGTTAAAGGAGAAACAGTTTAGCTTAAAATAATGTTTTTTAAGTTTCTTATAGGACAATCTTAACAATAAGTGGGTTATGTCCAACTATCCAGTTTAGATGTTTAATATGTGTTGTGAAAAATTTATTACGATAAGACTTTCAATTTATCGATTTATCGATGTTAAATCAATGTTAAATAAAAGGCATAACTGATGGTGTTTTATCGGAAACGTTATTTTTACTGTTTTCTCCACTATTTGTTAAACGAGAGAATCAAGAAATGTCAGGAAGTTTGAAAATACGATTAAATAAAGTTTATTGATACAAATCACAGTCTTTAATAAGAAGCTTAATTCAAATGGGAATGTTTTTCAGGAACAACATATGAGTGATGTGCCATGCAGTAACAATATGCGCAGTTCATTGACCAACTCCGCAAACTGAAATTATGAAATTAAATCCCTCATTTCAATTTAACGTGCCATTAATTGGAAATGTGCCAATTTCAAAACAAAAGGTTCAGGTTTTATGATAAAAATGTTTTTGCACCATGATGAGGTCTTTTGTTTTGGGGGGGTTTGATCAAAATTGATTTATTTTGCAATGGAAACACTTTTCTCATCACACACCTCACATGATCAACAACTGGACAAAAACAACAACAGGAAGTGACAGGAGGGCGACAGCGCAGCGTGTGTTTTAATGACTGATAGAACAAACTTATCTACGTGCTTTTCTTGCATTTCTCATCTAATGCAAACACCACATTTGCAAAATTGTTTTTTTTTCTATACATTATAGACAAAGATTAGCGTATATTTGTAATGGAAATGCATAAAGGTACCTAAAAGAAAAAAAAATCTTCATTTTTATTGTTATCACACCACAAAATATTGTGATAAAATTCCAAGTCCTTCTCATCCACTATAGGTTTCCATGAAAACTGATAGTTAAACATCAAACACATCCTTCCACTATAATTTGATTGCAGAGGCTTTAATGACACAAATATACGATTGTGGTAATGTGACGGAAACGCTAACAGAGTTAAACATCACCGCTAAGTGTAAATAAGCACATCAGCATCAGTTTTTAGGGATCGCTGAGGACATATTACACAACGTCTCCATCTTGTTGTATTGTGAGGCAGAAATGAACCACATGCTGATTGGGAACGTCGGAATCTACAAACTTTTTCCTCTCTGAATGTTCCAGCTGCACGGTGAGCTCTCATCAAGCTCTGTGCAATTATGCACACCTCTTCTAATGCCAGAACCCTGATTTCATCTCCCACTGACAGCACAAAGGCTCTCACAATATAAGCACGGAGATGCCCTGTGGTTTACGGTCGAGGCTTCACAAAACCTGGAGGAGAACACAGTTTTTAACAAAAGGGAAATAAGCTTCTCCAGAAGACAACTATTTAGTCTCTCTGTTATTAATTTTAACAATCCAGCTGGGTGAAAGCGTACAGATATTTTATTTTCAGAATACAGCAATCTGAATATGCACGGTGAAACCACTCTAGTCGCAACAACTACTAATGAAAACTGAAATGAAACGACTCCACTTAAATTATGAAGGATTCACCTGGTGGCGTCTGAAGGCACAGCCTCATAAAATCCTCCTGGTCCACCTCAGAACCAAATGCGCTCCAAAGCGTCGCGTTTGTAACGCTTCACGTGTTGTTAGCCTCCGATCAGCGAGATGCAATCAGTTCAGTGTCCAGGTAAGAGATGACATACAGACGAGATTTTTTATTTTATTTTAATTGATTAATTATCTTAAAATTTTTAATTGATCTGTGCGTAAAGTTGACCAAGTTGGTGCGTCTGCGGCCAGTGTAGTGAAGAGTGAATTGTAATCTGTCTAAAATAGCAGATGGCCTTCAGATTTTTCAGTCTCTTAACCCTTCTTAGTATGATGCTCAGGAGGAGAGCAGCAAATGTCACGGTCAGAGTGTCAATTTCCAACACACACACACACACACACACACACACACACACACACACACACACACACACACACACACACACACACACACACACAACATACACACACTGCAATACAAAAAACTTGGAAAAGGTCACATGGGTTCAGTGAGACCGTGCCAGACTGTACACACAGAAGAAAACTCGTGGTGTCTAAATGACCCCATCTCTTAAGATTGTGGGAGAGTTGAAAAACAAAACAAAAACCAAAACAAAAGGTCAAATATGGAAAATATTCTGTTGATGCAACAAATGATACCACGTAAATTTGTAATTTTTTGGCACTCTGATTTATGTGCTGCAGTATCAGACGTATAGGACAGAAGTGTCTTCCTAGGCCAAAGCAACGCCAAGCAATTGTAAGATGCGATTTTAGATGGTTAGAAAATTTGCTGATAAATTATTTGTGATTCCTCCCATGTCAAGTTAATGTTGCTGCACCATCCTGAGCTTTTAACTACCTTCAGGACACAAGGACAGAAGGACAGATGCACCTATTACATCTTTCACCAAAGCCCAATGGTGAAGGTTTACATTCCGCCTCATTGCCTTCATAGTGACTTACAGGACCGGCAATCAACATAACCCTTTTTTTTTTTTTTTTTTTTTTTTGCTGGGTCCCATTCACTTCAAGGTCTAGTAAGCCGCCTTTTACTTCCACTGCATTTCCGTTTTGCGTCCCAGTAAAGTTGAATGAGCCTTGCTGCTCTCACTGACATCCATCATCAACGTAGCAAGCGGCAGCTTCAGGGTTGCCACTGCTTTATCACAGCCTTCTCGCTAAACTCCAGCCATTAAGGGGGGCAGCTGCCACGCAGGGCAACGCTGATCACATTTCTCACCGAGTCAAACTCTTCATTTTGATCGAAAAGGCTGACAGCTAAAGCTGGGGAGTGAGGAGGCAGCCGGGCCTGGTTGTTATGACATAATAATTTGGTTTTATAGGTGGTTTCAAGGTTGAGCGTGTAAGTGCGGAGTGAGAGTGACTGGATAGTTCAAAGACGAGCAGAGTAGGAACATTCGGACCGTTTTGTTCTTGCCGTTTGAGCAGATTGTAAATCCCGCGGGTGAACTCCGAATTCCATACATCAAAATGGCTGCCTCCCCTTAATTTAATGTTTCCACATGATCTACTCCACAGATCCTCCCCTTTAGCCTTGGAGAGAGTTTCATCTTCCCATGATTTTTTGCCCTTCATGCTGTTTAAACTTTCATTTAAATCAGGTAGTTGTGTGCTTTATGTATCCAGGTACTTTTTATGGGGGTCTTGGCTTTCAACCATTTAATTAAAGGGCAGTACTGTGTATATTCCATGGGCGTAGGTTTGGGTAGGGACGGTAGGGACATGTCCCGACCAATATTCACGGGATATGAAAAAGTCCCGACCAATTTTTGCCATATTGGCTCAAAGAACGTGGATCTACGATCTTTGATTAGCAGCAACAGGCGGTGCGCGGAACGGAAGCTTCTTAGTTTGACATTTATTATGAGCCTCCGAGACCGTGTCGGAACGGTGCTGTCGGGGGTGTGGGGGGAGGGGGAGTCAGTTGAATCGTCGGACGTTCTTTGATTAGCTGCAAAAGGCGGCGGCTAGCTGGGCACACGCGTCTCCTTCTGAGTCTCCGAGACCATGTCGCCACCAAAAAAGAAAAGGACAGACATTAGAAGTTATTTCGCTACGTCGGCTGTAAGTACAGTGAGTGGACCCATAAGTTAGATATCTATCACGCAACGCATTTGTTGTAAAGTCCGGTGTTTAGTAAGGTCAGCACTGAATGTGAGGTAGAATAGGTCTGTTAATTATGTAATATTTTTTCACATAGGATGCTCAGACAGCAGAGCAAGGGGCAGAGCAGAACGATGGAGAGGTGGCTGGAGCTTCAGGGCTCCAGGTGAGGTGTTAGTTCTCAGATATGAAATATACTGTGAAATTATCTCAGTAAATATGGCATTTGAAGTGTTAGTCTTAAATTAAGTTAAGCTAGTGTGAATACAAACCAGGTTACGCTTTGTTTGCTCTATAGGAGGCTGTCAGTGTGAGTGCCAGTGACCAGGGAGTATCCAGAGGATATTTCTTTTGATCTTACTTGTAACGTTTGCTGAATTTTGTAAAGGAAAAAGTAAAGTGTTCTTGAACTGATCTGCTGAGTATGACTGTATCTGGTTGTATACACAAGATGTATGATATGGTTATGGTTGGGGGGAGGGGGTTATTAAGCCAATGTGGTTTCCCCCGTTCTCAAAAATGTTCGGTGCTCTTCGGCATTTCACTGTGCTGCGGGGGGGGTCAAGGTCCCCACCAAAACTTAGACCAAACCTACGCCCTTGGTATATTCCATACTCATAATTTAATTTATTAGCATAGTCAATGAACTGTTACCTTCAGTTGTTATAAAAATGTAATATATATATCAAATATGACTTAAAATAAATTGATTGTGCTGTGATTGTGCTCTGAGGTGGCCTCTGGCAGTGATTAATGAGCATCTTCTTATGCTAAAAGTTCCACATTTGTACAGTTTTCACTGTATTCCTGTTAATCATCACCTGTTCAAACTGCGGCTTCAGATTGAGGGGGGAACGAGCCGCCGCTGCTGCCGTACCGACATCAACCTGACGGATCGATTCAAGCCGACTCACAGCGTAGAAACGTGACACGTGTGATGTTCTCCTCATGGTTATTAATACCAAGCCGACGGCTTCAGAGGAGCCAGCTGTCTTCCATTCACCACGCAGGAGACGAGCCTCCTGGGGTCTTCCCATGTTGGTGCAAAAAGGGGGACGCTAAATTATAAATCAGTAACCAACGTGCACAAGTTATTTGCTCCCGTGGAAACAGAGCAGGGGGTGCTAACTGCTGCGTAAACATGCGGTAATACCATAAACTACAAAAAAGCATGACTGCAAAAAACAAGCGTCAGAATGTAGAAATAAAAGGCTGCAGGACAGAAATACGATTAAACGACTGCTAACGCGGAGTGTCGCTCTGCACGGGAGTGTGTTAATGAATGCAGCACCACCTGTTCAGTGAGCGATCTAATTGCTCTCAGCAGAACCCCGTTTCCTCACCATCACGCTGTTTAGCAGAAGCATTTAGCAGTGAGGAAGGGTTACAGTACGGCGCCGCACGCCTTCACCTAACGACTAACGGTACGCCCGGCCATGTCCGAGGTAAGCCGGCACAAAATGTGTCACAAAATGGAACAAGGAGGACATTTAAATTGTTGCTTTTCATTTTTAAACAGCTTTTCGTTTAAAACGCGCAAAACCTTTGGGAAGGAAGTGAATGTTTTTAAGTTACTGTTGCTTATTGAGAAGTAAAAGGGTTCTGGAACCCTTTAATTTATTTGTTTGTTTTGAATAAGCACAAACTCGGTAAATATCACGTTTCCCCAAAAACCACCACAGTAGCTGTCATTTCAAAATAAAAGCTCAAATGATGGGTTCCGGTTTACTGTCATTTCTAAATTCAAACATGAACAAATTAACAAAAATGTCTCCCAATACTGTAAAAATACAAAAACTTATCAAATAATTTTTTGTCTAGTTTCTACTGCAAATATCTTACTACATTTAAAATAAGACAAAAAATAAAAGTACAAGTAACTTTTCAGCAAGAAATAGAAGCTTGTTTTCAGAGAATAATTCCTTAAAATTTATGATCTACCACTGGTAGATTATATCACTTATTACAAGACATTTTTCCCATGTTAAAGGGAAATAATCTGCCAGTAGAAGCAAAACTTCTTCATTAGCATTAGGGAATTATTTTATTGACTTAAACAAGTTTCTCTTTCTTGCTGAAAAGTTACTTATGAGTTGATTTTGTCTTATTTCAAGTATTCTAAGATATTTCCACTGGAAACTAAACCAAAATAACTTAAGATTTTGTGTTTTTGCAGTGTAAGTGTGAAGGATGCAGGTTTTCCAACAACACCGACCTTAAAATCCAATATGGCTGCCGTCCTTTTAAAAGCTGTTGATAGATGAAAGGGAAGAAAAAAGAAGATCTGACCGTTTACTATCCTGACAATGTGTCAGACAGTCTTTCATGTGCAATTATCTAAAAACACAAAGAAAATTGCAACCAGTACTCCACTGACTACGCAATAACTTTTTATTCCTGTCTAGGATCATTTTGTACCTGAAAATAAACCCTTCAATACTTCATGTTCTTGAACCAGGGCATGCCGTTTTATTTTTCCTCTATATTCAATTTGTCTTGTGAATTTAAGAGACATAAAACGAGTCATAAAAAGATAAACATTTTACTTATTTAAATTTTGTATTATCGGGAAACTTTATCTTTGGTTCTGATCCTTGTCTATATAGAAGAACAAGAATTATTTTCAAAGTTGGCATTTTTGTGTTGAGCAAATGTCTTTTCATAATATCGAATAGAAACGCAGCCAGTGTTCACTAAGCATTAAAAAAGAAAAAGTAATGACTGGAAAAACAGTCCAAACACCACGAACAGCCCAGAGGAAAGACTGCAGGAAACACAATCAGACACAGAAAATGACTTTGACTGATCGAGACATTTGTAAAATCAACTGTTTTGAAGAAGACGAGGTGAAAGCGACCATGAATAAAAAGTGGGATCAACACATCCGGAAAGAGTTAACTTCAACAATTTCAGCTCAAACTGGTGACCATCTGTGTGTGTCCCTGGATGAGTGTGTGTGAGACGGAAAGTTTGATCCTGAAGTGACTTATTGATCAGAAATGTTGGAGCCGTGGTACAGAACTCCCCAGATCTTCGCCAGGTTTTCTCAAAAAGCAGGTGGATGTGGATCTTTGAGATGTTTATTCAGCTAAAATTTCACTATGTTCTCTTGTTTTTTTGTTTTTTTTTCTTTTTTTTCCAAACAAAAAACAAAAAGATTCCCAGATCTTTACGTGATGACAGTGCATGAAAACAGACGGGGTGCAGCATCGGTCCGTGTTTTGACATCAGACGTCCTGGCAGAACACCGGTCCACTGTGGAAATGCCAAATTGTGTAACTTGAAGTGGAGCGTCTGTGACGTCCTTTATGTTTTGACGGTTCACTTCCATATGTGTGAGCGTTGTTGTCGTTTGGTTTTGGCATCGACAGTGTATCCAGTCCAGATTTCAGACTGCGGTTGCGTTTTTGTAGAGCTCAGTGTCCCTTGTTCAGCGGGATGCGTTTTGGCTGAGTGTGACTGAAGCCGCCTTATGAAAATATCTCTAAGCCATATTTATAATTATCCCATCGATCAGAGCCAAACTGGGATCACAGTGATCCAATACGGGCTGTGGAGACAGAATGCAGCGTCTTTCTGCCCCCTGTTTTCCATCTGTCCCGCCATATTTCCCTCCCACCGCCGGTAACTCACCACAGAACCATACGCTCTGTTTTCTGTCTCCAGGTTAAAAATAATAATGTTTATGATACGTATGTAAATAAGAGATCATCTGTTTTTTTGAGTCATACTGAACATTTCTGTTTCAGTCGTACCGTTAAGCTTCAAAATCCTCCTAGCCTAAGTACATTGCAAAATAATTCATACGACTGGAAAAGGTTTCTATTTTTGTCAATAACGCTGGGTTATAAAAGAATAGTTTTTGGAAGTTATGTTTTTTTTTTCAACTGAATTAGGACTATTTTGCTCCGATGAATCCAAAAACGATATCCATTTCTCTCGATCAGGTCAGGTTTTTATTCTCATTTCATTTAGAGAAATAAACTTATGTCATTTTTGTGACATTATCAGTTCATTTCTGTTAATATTTCTAATCCAAAAAGGGTTTTAGGAGAAAAAAATGGTTTCCTAGCAGAGTGTATTAATTGAATGTTACAAACTTGAATTTCTTTAAACTGAATAATAAACACTGAAAGAGAACAGGAGTCTCTCTTCCTGCTCGTCACTCATTGATCCAGATGTGAGAACAAGTCGTGCATTTTGATGCTCATGTTGTTCCATAGTTCAGAAAGTCGACCCAATGGAGCAAAACCAATGTTGTTTTTGGATTCAGCTCATCAACATGACCCTAAAACAGTCGAAAAACCCCAGAATATTTTGTCTGTTGACCAGTGTAACTTGACCATATAACTGCGCAAATATGACGTTCCGAAAATGAATTTCAAAATAAACTCTTGGTTATTGATAAAAAGTTTTACCGAATAAAGTCTGCTAGGATGATGTCGTTTTTTTCTGTCCGAATAGAAATCAGTTTATTTAGCAACACTTCAACAGGAACACTGTTTTTCGCATCATGATCAACAACTGGACATTGCCGCTGGCGCAAACCACGAAGAAGAAGACGGCTCCTCAAACTACTGCAGGAAGTTTTTTTAATGACCTACTGCGTGAACAAACTTATTCACATGTAATTTTACAAAAATCCGATAATTGCTTCCATTTTAGTTGGTAGAAGTTCAGAAGGAGGAACTTCAACCAAGGTTATTAAGTTTGTTCGAGTGCTTAATCTGATTCCATTTTTAATCGATTGACAGCATTATTACTGACTCTTCCTTACCAGTTCCCAGTAGCAGGGTTGATCAGCAGATTCATCTCTAGGATGCAGAATCTGCTATTTTCACCTCCACCGCTTTCAACTGAAGGCTTTTTATCATTACTGCCACCCGGTGGGTAGAGGAATGCATTACACCCAGACGACGTTAAACGTAAGACTCAATGATCAATGAGAAAGAACCTTCTCTGTTTCATTCATCATTTATTAAACATATAATGGAAATAAAAGAGTTGAATAAAGTCTGAAGATACAAAAAAACAAAAAAGAATAGTAGACAGCAAGCTAAACCCTGTCATAATATTTTCAAGTCTTCCTCCGTCCTACTATCACTCTGTCTCTCCCTCCCTCCTTCATATCTTCCCTTCTCTCTGGGAGCCGGCTGTCAGGTGGAGGGCAGGGCGCTGTCTGCCTTTCCGCCCACACACAGCACCAGCCACGCTGAGTCGGCCCACCACGCTGACAAACACACGCATCCACACACAGTTCACACACAACACCGAACGGGGGAACATTTGGATTCAGCGCAGAGAACCTTCGCCAAAACTTTGCGAGACTTTAAGACGCGGCGAAGCTGGATTCTGCTTGTGTGGGAAGATGCGAAGAGCTGGGATCAAAACCAGACTTGAGACGTGCCTCTAACAGCAGAAAGTCTTCCAAACTTGTTGATTTTGTTGCTTGGAGTAGAAGTTGGAAGTCATTCCCTACAGGCAACTTGGACAAAATATCTTGTGATACCCTGAAGCAGAGCGGACTGTGTTGTCCGTAGTAGAAGCTGCGCTTCCTTTGACTGTATAATTATATAAACCATAAATAAACTGCAATTTGACATTCTGAAAATACATTTTTCGATTAATTTTGGCGCTAGGATGAGGTGGGGTTTTTGTATCCCCGTTGGATTATTTTACAAAACTGCAATGGAAACATTTTTTCGTATCATACGAGTCACATGATCAACAACCGGACATTGCTGCTGGTGCAACTCACGAAGAAGAAAAAGACAGGAAGTAGTTGGAGGATGATGGCGTAGAATGGTTTGTAATGACTTATGGCTTGAACAAAGATCTTCACATGTGATTTTAATTTCTTACATCTTCTTTTTTTTTGTTAAATTGTTTCTTTTTTTGTTGTTTTTTACTTTGGCAGAATAAAAATGCAGATACTGCCGGATGTATTTGTCACGCAACTCATAACTTACAAGATAAAATTCATTTTATTTTAAACAAAAGATGAGAAAAGCATTTTCAGTAGCACCTGAACTTTGACTTCAGGTTCAGATATGAGGTCTTAACAATTTCTTCTATGCAAAAATAACTAACAACCTTTCACTTCAGAAATTACAGGAGAACCAAATCGTGAACTGACCTGATCTGCAACGACAAAACTGGTTCCAAAAATGTCTCGGTGTAAAATTTCTTACAGTTACATTCTGATGCACATGCCAAAGCTAAACTGGTTAGCAAGAGGAAGTACAACACTTCCAACATAATTCACATTGTCATTTCAGGAAGGGAAGTGATAAAATGCTTAATGTCAGATTTTATGACACTGGATATAAGAAGGAATCAGTGTTAGCTCTCGTCTCGTCTCTATCATTTGTGGTGGAAAAGTTGCAAAATCAAACTTGAACATTGACGGTGAAAACTCTAAAAAGACATCCGGAAATGTTGCCAACATGTTGAAATGTCAACGGAACCAACACCTGGGCAACCGAGAGCCGAGAATGTCAACAAACCACAAAGTAACGGCGCTTCTGAAAACGAAAAGTGATCGCATTGACATCCAGGAATAAAATCCTCATGTACAATACAACTTCAAACCTTCAATACTCACTATCATTACTTCAATACGATTTTAGCTAGCAGCTGTTATTACCAGGTATTCTGACTTTGTGCCTCTCTCCATCTTACCTTGAGATTTGATCTGAAAGCAGCTCTCTAAATGACAGAACGCTCTCATTTTCTCCCAGATTTGTGGCAAAAACACAACAACTTGCACATTTCTTCATCACTGACAAGTGTGTGTGTGTGTGTGTGTGTGTGTGTGTGTGTGTGTGTGTGTGTGCGTGTGTGTGCATGTGTGTGCGTGTGCATGTAGGTGTGTGTGTGAGGGCTGTGAGAATTTGCATATGTATGTACAATGTCATGATAAGATGAAGAATACCACAATCTTTGACACAAAAAGAAACCCTGTGCCAACGTCTCCGTCTGCATGCTTTTAATTTGACAAGAGTCAAACAGAGGTATGAAATCCAGGAACTGGATAATGAGAGTATATGCATGCGGCTCTTACTATCACCTGCTAGACCAAAAAAAAGCAGACGCACCAGTCGTTCTTAAAGTACTCTTCTACTTTTATCAGTCAGCAGCATTTACGTTCTGATGTACTTGGAGTTTTTGAATCTTGTTCTGTGGCAGGTTGTTAAGAAAAGTTGGGGTGTCGTGTTGGAGACGCTTAATGAATCCCTAACTTCCTCTACGCTGAGTCAGGCCTTTACAGAAATGCTTTAAGAGAGTTTTCAGAAGCCGTGTTGTGTTGAACATTTCTGGTGGAAGAGTTGGAGGAGTTACGATCCAAACCGAGTTTTCCTACAACCGGCGAAGGCCACACCAGGAGACAGGGACGAATAGGAAACAGGTTACAACTTCCACTGGTTCACCAAATGTTAAGGAGGAAAAGATTAGGAAAATGTGTTTATCTACCATCATTGATGACCAAGGGGTGAACAGCGCACGCATGGGCATGACTGACAGCGCTAAGACCCGCCTCCTGGCTCTGATTGGTTGTTTCTAGTTAGCACTGGGAAAAGACAGAGGAGTTTAATCTTTTCAGATGATCGCTTTCATATTATGCTGTCACGACATAGTGATAGTTTCATAGTTACATACAGCAGCTTTAAGTAAGATGGCCTAATATTTCAGAGTTTTTCACTTTGGTTTCACTGCAGTCCAGCAGCATTAATATTATTTCTATTTTATATTCTTTAAATGTTCTACAAATTTGACTATATTAGTCTGGACAGTAACTGACTGGAAATCCTTTATGCCTCCCACTAAAGAGGCAATATTATGAATTTTGCAGGCGCATAGCAACATTTTATATCAGAATCAAGTAATGGCCTGATAAGAAACATGAAAAGAAATTTGACTTTGTAATTTAATGCCTTGAAATTGGGCCTCTGTCTCTTTAAGAAACTCCTGCTTTTTCTAAAGCTCTGCCTTCAAGCAGTCATCACAACCCTCTATTAACCCTTTAACAATGTTTTTCAGTGTTGTTACCAGTGTTTCACTGAGAAGTAGCTCCTATAATGAGCTCAGCTGATGCTCAGTTCCACCAGGTGTTTGCTAATTACTGCTGGCTAGTCTGAAGGAGCAGAGTGGGGTAGTCTTGGAAGTCTCAGAAGCCTGGAAACTGCAGCTCTGTGGAGGAGCTTCGTCCTTGAAGGTGGAGCTAGGTCCAGCCAGAGGTTTTGCACAGTTGAATGGTTGCCATGGAGATTAAAGGATTTCTCAAACATGCTTAAAAAATTCAAAGCAACACTCCACGTATGTTTATGAGAGAATGACATAATAACATGACGTAAAACAAAAAAAGGTCTATCTTGCTTAATACTGCCCCTTTAAATACACCATATATCACCGGACCAGAACCCATTTCATAAAATCTGAACTTCCCCTTTAAGATATTCTCCAGAAGAAATCTGGAGAACTCAGCAAATCTAAAACTCAACATGGACTGATTTTTATTTCCATTTTCCATCTTATTTTTTCTTTTGTTTATTGATTTTTTGTCTTACGCCATCTCTTTCAAATCTGCACAGAGAAAACATGGATTAATGAAAACAGGGTAAATATTTGATTGTTTAGTTTTGATTTTGTTTTTGCCATCAGTTAAAAAGAACCTCAGCTGCCAGGAAACCTCCGCTGTAAGCTCTGCTAAATTCAAAGCGCAGAAACTGTCTGTGCGGCGGTCTTTTGAAACGTTTGCTTTTTCCTTCTCGCTGCATCAAAAACTTGAAACAGCAAAACACTTTCATGGGGAAAACCCTCATCTTTTGCTTTTGAAATGAAGAATGAGAAATAACCAGAATGCCACAATTGACGGTGTGAGTAAGTAGCGTTTTTTTTCCCCTCTTCTTCTTCTCCTTCTTCTTAATATTTGCCATCATATAAGGCTTTTCTGCTGACGTCTAATGTATCTGAGGCCCTTTTCAAATGGAGATGGAAATCACAGCAGAGAAACGAGCCACTTCACATGAAGTGCTGAGTTTGACTTGTGTTGGGAGGTACAGGCGAAGCAGAAAGGCTGCGCTCAAGTGTTTTCTTTCTGTTATCTCTTTCTATGAAAAGCTGGGGCTTTCATCTTCAGCGCAATTATGCTTCCAGCATTTTACTTGCTTTTTTTTCTTTCCATTTTTGGTGTTTTGCTTTGGAATACAAGAGTACAGACAAATAATTGGTCAAATCAAACCCGGAAATGGGCAAAAATGTTCATTTAGGTGTTGATCTACTTTGATTAACACAGCAGTCGATACTGAAAGGGGAAGTGTTATGTAAAATTGACTTATTTCAGCTTTACATCATGCATTATGAGTCAATACTTTGCAGAATAACATTTTACTGCAGTCGCAGATGCTGGTCATCTTGAGCCGTTAAGAAATAAACGTTTCAGCTGTTTCTTAAAAAAAAAATAAAACAGCTCAAGAGAAGACAAACATGTTGGATAGAGATCATCTTTGGACATCAATTTTCAAGTCTTACTACAGATTTTCAATGGAAGGCAAACCTCCGCATCGTAGTCGAACAGCATATTTCACCTTATTGATGGGCAGAGTTAGTTTCCTTCAAAATAATGTGTTTACAAACAGGCCAAGAAGTCAGATTTGCAAAGTAATTCAAAAATCTTAGGATGGTGTTTATAACCTAAACCTATGATGCCATATTAGGGCCATTGTAAATAGAGATTTAAAAAAAAACGGAGTAGCAAATGTTTGCTGAAAATCTAAAAAACAAACAAAAAAACATTGAATGCACAGATTAGGTGAAGTAGCAACCTTTTCAAAATTAGAAATTATCCTCTTTTTTTTTCAAAAACATTTCTGAAATAAAATTTCCACAACAAAATTCAGATTTCTTTTTCCCAGAAAAACATTTTTGAATTTTTCAGAAATTTTCTGAAAACTTCTGAAAAATTTTCTGAAAAAAAAAGGAGAATTTCTTTTCAGAATTTTTTTTAGAAAACAAAGTGTAATTTCTGAGTTTGAAAAGTTTGCTACGTCACCTATGCACACTGGGTGCACCTCTGTGCACCCAGTGTGTTTTTGACAGCTCAGTACACAACGCTGGCAGTCAAACTTCATACAGTTGAACATCCACCAACTTCACTCTCTGGCAAACAACACGGGGGAGTCCTGTCTCTTCCCTTCATCGATTTTGTCACGTCAGTCTGCAAACAGCCCAGTGACTAAAATGAAGGAAGATCTTGGAGGTGTCCGAATCTGAAAAATCCCCCCAGGGGATTTCTGGCAATCAGGGTACTTTGTTGTGACGGCTGGAGTATGACGAGACCTGCCTCAGTTCACAGAACCAAACCTCAGGTTCACCAACTGTGTCTGCCAAAGGGCAAAAGGAAATTCACATCCGGCTGCAGGCTGACTGCTCTTTGTGCCCTTTAGTGGAATTCTGGAGGAACGTTTTTATGGGATGTGTAAAAGGAAAGTTAAAGATGCTGCCCTTAAAACTGGCAAACCTTAGAAATGACAAACTGATGGAGTGTTCACACCAAACGCTTTTTGAGCGTCGCTTTTATAGGTGGATTGTGGGCCATTGCGACTCGTTTCGAGCATCTAGCTCAGCGCGATTTGAACTGGTTGGAGAGTTTGATGCAACGAGCACGTCCGACGCTTCACATAGACTTTGAATGTAAACCAGACGCACATGATGCTCAAAGCGAACGCACCAAAAGTGCACACGTGTCGAACTTAAAGCTTCAGATGCATTTTAGACCCGTGTAATGCTTTTTGTGTGAATGCACCAATAAGAGAAAGGAGTTCCTTGAAAACAACTAGGTAAATAAATAGTAACTAATAGCGACTAGTGACAAGTCTAACATTTGCTCTGGTCAGAAACCACAGTGCGTGGCTCCTGTTTTGCAAAAGGGAAACTGGAAATAATTTTGTTTAAGGTAACCTCCATGGAGACAGACATGATGCAAGTTGCACAATGCAGAAGGGCAAAAAAACAATTCTGTTACATGCCATCCATATCCACAGTAGAACATTTCTGTTCTGTTCAAATGAAACCTGGAGATGCAGAGTGTGTACAAATAAAATTTATATTTTATGTTCCCTTAATGTACTTTGGGGTTAAAAATCAAACTAGACAAATTAAACAAAGAAGAGAACACTTGGGAAGAGCTAAGAAACCCTGTATCAAAAACGTCTATTGAATGCAATGAGAAGCTGTTATTGTACACTAACTCTTGTTTTAAATCTTAAATGTACCTTTTCAATCATTTCAGCAGAGTAAAAATGCCGAAGTGAGGGGCGACCCTCGCAGTGCTTCTCTTAAAAAGAAATCATAACATCTGCATACTTCTCTTCAGCCTCGTGATGGAAAGTTCCTCCAGAAAATTACTTTTAAAGTCATGCTGCGTATCAAAAAGTATCAGACCACATATAATGATTTCAATTTTCTAACAGTTTTATGTTATGTTTCATCGTCAAACACCGTTATTGAAGAACCACGGGAGAATATTTTGTCTGAGAAACGTTTCCTATTCATGCTTTCTTTACACTTGGTATTAATCTATGGGAGTCCAAAAGTCTGACACCTCATAAAAGATTTCAAATATGAAAATTATTACAGTTGTGCTCTAGACTATTAAGGCTGTCATAAAAAATAAGTCTGGATAACTACTGAGGTAAAACAAGGAGAGTTGTATCTGACTGGTCACCTCTGATTGGTACCCAGAAAGGTCGGTTTCCACCATAGAAATAGATTCAAGAAAGAGATACACAAAGTAGTTCAGGATTCTGAAGTGATAATGTCTTAACATTTTTGGTAAATAAATATCTGGAAACTATTGTTGTTGTTGTTGTTGTTTTTTTTTTACAGCTATTAAAACCACATATATCTAACAGGTTCTTTTACAAGGATGGGCCTGTATTTAGCTCTATTCATCTTCCTACTAATGTAGGCCACTTTTCTATCCCCACTTAAGGAAAACATCTCCACTGCAGTATTTTAGCAAAATACATTGAAATTTGCTGTAGTAGTGTGACAATTCATGAGACACATGAAGGGGTTTGACTGCACAGCGGCTCAGAAGACTCAACAAAATGTAAAGGCTACAACATAACATCAAAAGTCAAAACTCCAGGGTTTCGCCCAATGTATTATAAGCCTGGTGGCCACCAGACTTTACTTGTGCCCCCACTAGGGCTGTTGTAAACGAATATTTTAGTAATCGAGTAATCTATCTATTATTCTTACGATTAATCGAGTAATCGGATAAAAAAATAAAATAAAATGGAATATTGGTAAATCTGGCATAATACCGGTTACTATCAGATATCAATCAGTCCAATTTTTCATATTTGAGCATCCCTAACAGTTGCTTTTTTGTAGTTTAGAAAACTAACCTGTAACAATAATAGCTCACTTTCTAAGTTAACCAGAAGAAAAGTTATAGAAAAATCTGAAATTATATTGAATTTAATAACAAAGAGGTAGGCTCACAAATATGCTTATAAAAAATGTCTACAATCCAGCTTTTAGTTTATGTATTCATCTTCAGTGAGTTTAATAGATTAATTAAACTCACCTTGCCACCTAACCTGTCACGCTTTGGGTTTGAAAATACGGGAAATGCCGCCTGGAGTGGGAGGAGAGGGCGAATGAACGAACGTAAGATGGGGTGGAGGGGAGGAAATAGACCAGCGGACTGACGAACCGTTAGACCGGGGGACGAACACGGGGGGAAGCAATACGGGATATTTACCACACCTTCACTGGTCACACTCAGAAACTCATCTACCAGCCATGTACGATGCGCTCCGCCACCCGTTTCTTCAGACCGGGATATGAAATTTATTGTGCGGTTCGTCGGTAAAGCTACATTTACACGGTGAGCATCAGCTACTCAGCCGCCCGCCCTGTTCAAGCTATCCGCTCACCTCAGCGCTCTTCCTGCCGTTCGCTTTCAACCAGCAGCCCCGGAGGAGAAATGCTGCCGTACTCCAGGCATTCCCCCAGTCATGTTAAGGATGCTTATTGGTTCCCCAAAAACGATAAAAAGTCGGGCATTATCATCAATCAATAAAATCCCCACGGGCCAATCTTGCAGATTGGACTTTATGCCGCTGAGATTTAGCTTTTGTCAACAACTCAGAGGCGGAAGTGAGAGCTCCGCGCAACGCAAATGAAGTCCCGGCCGGAACACGGTGCGCTAACTAATAAAACATAAATTAACGAAGCTTCGAGGCAGGTAAATTTTCCTCGAGGAATTTTAGTAATCGAGGTACTCGAATCATTCGAGGAATCGTTTCAGCCCTAGCCCCCACCAGGCTTAGCATTGTTAATTAATTTATTTATTTTTTAATGATTGCCATTTTTAAGACTTTATAGTTGGTGTTTAGGTATTAATCTTCCAGTCTTCCAAAAATCCACATACTTTCAAATTTCCTGCCAATTTTAAATATTTTTTAACTCAAAAACACGAGGGGACGCTGGATGACTGCCATAGCACCCTGAGCACCAGGCTTAGCACATTTTCTGGGGGAAACCCTGAATGCAACAACACAAACAACACAAAGAGCCCCAGGACTTCCCCGTGAACGCCATGTGAACATACGACTTAAAAACCCAGCACAGTACGACTAAAACGGCCGCCCTGCACTGTAAAACACACTTAACCCGCACTTAGTCAGATCAAATATCACACCATCAAGTATTTCCTGGAGTCTGTTTGTTTGGTGGACAGCGGTTCCGATTGAAGAGGTCAATTCAAACACAAGGAGCAGTCACATGTCCGTGTTTATGCAACACAGAGTCGATACAAGGCTGTTTGTTGCCCTACACACACACAAACACACACAGAGGTTAAGCGCTGACTGTAATGAGATGAGTAATCACTTGTGTCAGATGGCTTGTCTGCCAGCAGAAGAGGAGAAGAGAGCATGTGCCAAGAACGCTCACCCCTCTCCACTTCTTCTCCTCCTTTTTCTCCTCCTTCGCCATCTTTCTGGCTTCCTCGACCGCGGAGAGAAGATGAAGAGGCAGAGCGCCGTTTCCCGCTGCGGGGCGGCAGAGCGGCTCGTCCCTCTCCTCTCCTCTCCTCTCCTCTCGGAGGTTACGTCTGAGCAGCATATGGCCGATCGCCTCCTCATCTGGATCCAGAAGGGACAGATGAGGAGAGCAGGAGAACTGGCTGGGCGCACGGTGGAGTGAGCCATATGTCCACACTTCAAGTTGTAATATGGCGAGGAGGCTTGAGCCGCAGAGGAAAACGTCCAAGGGAACGATACGACTGTCTGCCGAGACGATTCTGAGGCCTGAAAGCAAGTTTTCCAAGCGTCTCTTTCTGAGTTGTTGACGTCCAAATAGAATCGGTTGAAGTTGGTCGCAAAAACGTTGCAACCAGCAGCTCTGTCCCAGAAAATATAACGTAAGATATGAATATGAAAGATATCGAAATGAAATAGGCTCAATATTTTTCATCTTTGTCAGCTTGGGGGATCCATTTTTCAAACTCATGTTTTCACCGTGTTATTTGTTTATTCTAAATGTCACAGTTTCAAACTAAATATTGAATTAGCAATCAAAATATTAATTTAACAAGTCAAAAATCCACTTCCAAAAGAAATGTTTAGCTAGCACGAAGCTAAACGTTTAACTCAAAGCTTAATATTTGCTAAATATCTATGTACAAACTAAATATTTTTGATTGATTGCTAAATGCTAGCAGTATTGGTTAAAGATTTCAGTTCAAAAATAAATATTTGGTTTGGAGGTAAATCGTGAAGCTAAACATTTAGCTGGAACATTTAAATATTTAGCTACCTCAATAAATAAATATCTATGTCCAAACTACATATTTAGTTTGCTAACTAAATATTTAGATTGGTAGCTAAATATTTAACCTCAAATTAGATATTTATCTCAGAGCTAAATACTGAACTTATATGCTAATCGACTTGGTTAAAACCTCATGAGTAAAACATGCATGGAGACTTTCTGCTGCTTCCATTCACTGCTCCTGTCTTAAATCTTGTGGTCAAACAGTTCTGTGGAGAAATACGCATGTCGGAAAAATAATGCTGGTCAGAACGCGAGCAGAAAAATTAACCCAATTAAATGCTGCAAGGATTTATTTTTATTTCATTTTGTCACCACATCGCATATATGATTTCTCATAACTGAATATGAAAATTGTGAAAAGTTAAGAAAATATTTGTTCTTAAAAGGTAACCAGTCCGGAAACATGTCTTAAAAAACAACAATTGTAGCACATTTGTATTCCATGCTATTGTAAGCAATAAGACATGAGCTGAAATGAGACTGCCAGTATATTAGCTTTAAATACACACAAAGAAAATGAGAAAACTGCAAAATCCAGAAAGAAAGTCACCGAAGAGGAAAATACAGAAGAAGAGTTTTCTGTCATGTTGTTAAGCAGCTGCTATTCTGGACTGGAGTCCAACACAACACACGGACATACATGTACACCAACATACATGGATACACACGAGGGAGCGGTGACAGACACAGAGAAAATATCCGTATTTTTATGTTTCCTCCGAGCCGCTGACAGCCTCCTCTAGATGTTTGTCAGCTACACCTCCTCACATCTCCACAAAGAAAACTCCCCCGCTGTCACCAGCCACCGAAAATAAGACGTTTAAGAGCACAGAGGTCACCATTGTGCACGGCGCAGACCTGCCGCCCCCCGACCAGGAGGAAGAAACGAGTAAAAGTGCAACAAGAAAAAAGCCGTAAATATCTCAAATTGCAAAGCGGAACATGCAGGAAAAAAATAAAGGAGGAGAAGAAAAATTAAACAGGACACTTTTTACAAGAGTTTGGTTTTTTTAGTCTTAGAATTTGAATATTTGTGAGTGAAAAGTGTTTCTGTAACGCTCCTGGGTGCTTTTCTGACTCTGCTGCAGCTAACGCTGTTAACCTTTTTAAGATCAGTATTCAAGAAGAGATTTTTTTTTTCTAAATGATGCGCATTGCATTACAAAGAGCAACTGAAAGGCTTATTTTAGGTGAGCATTTAGTTTGATCTCAAAGGAAAAGAAAGGGGGAACAGATTAGAGAAACCTCTAAGACAAAAGTAATTATTTCCCATCGATACCTTGTTAAAAAACCAGAGTCATGTGTCTTTTCACATGACAGTTTCACATCCAAAAGAGTTTTATTGCTACCTCTGGCAAAGCGTGATCCACTGCTGCTCCCTTCAGTTCAGGAACATATTGTATTCCAATCCAATCCCATCAGGTGGATATCCTGGCTCCACAAAGAGGAGAAATGGGATAATCTGGGTAAAGAGAAATGGATTTTCTTCAAACATGGGCACTTTATTCCTAAAAGTAGCAAGTCAGAGGGAAGACAGGAGTTGAAATAGTGGAGACAGTCCACATAAACAACAGAACAGTGAATAAAGAGGAGGAAAACCAAAACGAGACAGAGGAATGAAGTGAGGAACCAGAAAGAAACTGAAAAGACAGATGGAGTACGTAAGATGTTTTTCGAGCATGCGCACAAAGCAGAAGGGAAATAAGATGATTTTTACTTGGCATCTATAGCCGCGACGACCCAGTAGAACCATCCTGGGAACTAAATGAAACCTGGAGATGTGGATATTATTAATGTAGTGCAGTGCGCCACAGCAAATGGGAAAATAACACAGAAAAACTGTTGAAGAATTACTCAAAACTAAGGGTAACCAATTTATTGGCCTGCAGATTTCCTTAATTTTGGGAGAATACATCGATGGTAGATATGCTTTGATAGAAATGATCAACAATACAACAACTAGATAACAAAGTCCAAGGTTATCACATTTCAAATAAAAGTTTGATTTAAAGAAAAATATTGAGGGAGAGGGAAGTAGGTCAGTTAGGCTAGCTTGACTTTGATAAACTTAACATGTTGATGTGCTGTGGAATTCGGTGTGTTTCGTTTTAGTTACAAAAAAAACAGTGTGTTTTACGACAGATTATCTATAGAGAAGGTGATTAAATTGGCTCAAAATAATCACAAATTAAACATCAAGGTTTGAAAACATAAAGCTGTAACAAACTGAATGTTCTGTTCTGTGCGGAAAACGTTTGCATATTTTTTGGTGTTGAGTCTTGATACCCTTAAACATAATCTCTGCTCTATCACCTAATGGAGCTGTTGTGAGTCAGTCGCCATGGCAATGGGTCTGTCTGTAGAGAAGCCGAATAAGAAAAAAGAATGAGTGGTTTTGAGTTGTTCTTTAACAGTTTTTCTGTGTTACCCTTTGCTGTGGCGCTCTGCACTACATTGATAACACCAACATCTCCACGTTTCATTTTGTTAACAGAGTTGTTCTACCAGAGCAGCGCAGCTGTGAATGGCATGTAAAAGAATCGTCTTTTTACCCTCTGGCGTTGTGCGGATGCACAAGATTTCTAGATATAAACAATGACGTGCAACTCAACAGAAACAAAAGGGCAAATTCACACGTTTCACTGTATATGCAAACAAGTCTCTTTGTCCAACAGTCAACTTCTCCGCAGCTTTGCCTCTGATTGGCCAGCAGGACGACCTTCAGTGAGTCAGCTGTTATCCTCGGACATCGGCCACGGACAGGACCAAGCAGAGAGGTCACATTCTCAGTCAGTCAGTCACTGAGTCAACCTTTCTGTCATCCCAGCACATCAGTCTGCCCCACCAAAATAGAATCAGAACAGCTTCAACTTTCCTTCTTTTTTTTTATTTTTTCCTGGAAATTCATCCCGTCAACAAGTCAGACAGTCAACCTGCCACTCGCCCAGTCAGTCATCCTGTGAGTAAGTTAGATAGTCATCTGTCTATCATTTAATATCCTGACACCAGCATTAGTCATTATATGACTGTCACTTCTGCAGTTGCTGACGGTTGTCAGGTAAAAAATGAATAAAACGTTGGTGAGCCATTAATGTTTGTACAGTGTTGAAGCATGGGAAGCAGGAGAATTTTATTACAAAATGTTTTTTGTTTTTTTTTGTATTCCTGCTATGTTTCTGTTTTAAGTTGTTTCCCATTCTGGTTTTGACAAATCCAAAAACATTTTGTTTGGAGCCTTCATGAAGCAAAATGGTTGGAATCCAGTGAAATACACTGTAAGGTGAGGCACCATCAAAAATATATAGAATGTTAAAAAAATAAATAAATAAATAAATTGACAAGATGAGATTAAATCATAGTTGATGGAAAAAAACTGTTCTAAAAGTTATAAAATGCACTGACTTGAAAATTAATCATTTCTGTGCATTTATTGAATATTTATAGCTGCTAACAAAAACAGTAAACCATTATTTGAAGAAAAAAAATTCTAATTTCATAAATATTTCATACGACAGTTGAATGATGTTTATGCTGAAAAGATGCATGTAAAATCATCTTAAAGTTTTAGATTGATTGCCATTACCACCAGTCTTCTGACTTCAGCTTTTCATTACTTGAATTTGGTTTTGGAACAGAATGCTAATGTTATAAAACAAGACTAAATTTAGAATCTGTAAGACACTGTAATGTTCCAGTGGTGTAGCATTTTCAGCTGTAAGTGTGTGCTCAGTGGTCTCAGAAAGGTATGAGTCTCAAGTCTGTGTGTGCGTGTGTGTGCGTGTGTGTGTGTCTCTGAGAAGAAGGGACACAATATGGCACCATAAAGCCACTTCTTATAACATCACATCCAGCATGGAGCCAGTAAGACCGCAGTGGTCTGTGTGTGAAGGCATGTGAGAGGGTGTGTATGCCTCTTCAGGTGTCCTGGTACGCAGTGTGTGAGTTGGCGAAGTGAAATGGCATGCACACGTGCTCAGCGCCGATTACAGTGACGTTAGGAAGAAAAAAAAAAAAAAAAAAGCCTTCACCCACTCAGGCAAGCGTGGCATCATCAGTCTCAGCTTCACCTCTTATCACTGCAGTCAGCTGGGTGACTGGCTGCTCCGGCTCACGAATGTAGGGCTAACAAAAGTCTGACGACGCAGAGCAGTGAACGTGCGTACATTAGCTGAGAGTGAAAGCTGGAGCCTTATCGTAATGAAGGACGTGTTTTTAATTCTACGCGAATTGGAAACGTTACCCTGTACATCTTATTTAACTTTGAAGGCGATATTTTGAAGAGGTTCTGAGCTTCTGAAGCCGTTCACTGAAGGCATCTTAAAACCCATTGAAGTTTCAACGTACGGCCGTCAGATTACATTTTTTTTGTACCGGATTAGGATTAATAACTGTCATTTAGGAACAATGACAAAAACCGTTTCTGTCAAAAGCAGGTTTCCAAATAAGTGACACGCTCTTGTGTCTGTTCTAAGTCTGCTTGGCTTGAGGGCAACACATAATGAAAGTTAATGAGGGTTAGGGAAAGCAAGTTGAAATATTCAATTTCTCATTAAAATGTCAGTTGTTTTTTTTTTCTTTTTTTTCTGCGCGCCGCCGGGTACGAGCGTGTCACACTGCGCACAAAATGTAAAGCCAAAGAAACCAGTCAAATGAACTTCCCCTGTTTCCACCGACCGACAGCGATAACTTAGAGATACGGGGAGGCAACGTTTTAAACGTATTACGCATTCAGATAAGTCTTAACACACTTCTGTGTGCTTGTTCCCTTTTTTCACATCACCCGCCCCTACGATTGCAGTTTTTCTTTCAGGATTTCATCACAAGTGGGAATTTTTCCCCTTAAACCTGTTTACTTCCAAACTACATGAAATATATATTTGGGGAGGAAAAAAAGGTTGGGAAATGTGTTTTAGTAACGTATGAGATCAGTGTGTGCTAGACTCCTGCTTTGAGCTCACTGAAACATGTTATGTGAAGAATTTTCCCAAAACCATGCTGAATAATGCATGTACATAACAAAACCAGTGGAAAAGCATGTTTGTACATTTAACGGGTCGTAAATATACAATTGAAACCATGAAGCCAGATATTTACTGACTGAGTGTCAAACTCCAGACTTCCAGGGCTGATTATCCAGATGTGTCCTGGGTTCCTACACACCTGAATCAAATGGCTGCAGTGGAAGTTCAATTTATGACCTAATTATTTTTTTCGGGAATGTTGAAGCAGAGACATATTTCAAAGATGCAGGAGCCCCATAAAAACTAAAGCTTGACACCTATCACTCCATTAGCAAGCTAGCTGGCTAGCAACATACTAACCTAAACTTTTTCTGTTTTCAGCCAGTTAGGATTACCTAAATTATTTCTTTTTGTTAAAAGTGTTGTTAATGAATATTATTATATGAAAATGTCTTGAAGCAGAGAAACATCCGTAAGATGCAGGAAACCTACAAGGAATAAAGGTTGACACTTGTAACTTCACTGGCAAGATAACTCACTAGCTAGCTAATGACAAACTTGTTTTGTTTGGAAGCCAGGATGAGATAGAAGCTGAAGTAGACAAAGAACTCTTAACAGCGTTTATTCAGAACTCGCTCAGCAGTACAGTAACATCAGGTAATCCTTTCCGCCATCTTCTCTCTTCTTCTCCTTCTCTCCCTCAGTCTATCCTATTCTCGTACACCACCTAGTGGTAGACACAACAAAACTGATCTAAACATTTCGTGTTTTAAGTGAGTTAGGATTACCCAATTTATTTCCATTTGTAAACATCCTGTTTATTACCTAATTATTTGATTCAGGTGTGTTGAAGCAGAGAAACATTTAAAAGACACAAGATGCTCTTAAAAACCTAAGTTTGACAACTGCAATTTCACTAGCTAGCAAAGTGAAGGGCACCAGTGAGTAAGCTAGCTCACTAGCTAGTTAGCTGACCTAAATATTTCCTGTTTAAGGCCAGTTAGGATTACCTAAATTATTTCTATTTGCAAAATGCCAGAAAATTACTTAAAAAAATGTTTAGAGTTTTCATTTATGCAAAACATTTACACTCACTTGAGGCAGAACCTCCAAACATGTCAAGCCAGAAAACGTGCTGGAAAGTAAACCTGTAGACTTTTGTAGCAGATATGGAAAAAAATACTTACGGTATACTTTTTAAATACAAGCTGCCAAAATATTAAGTCGCAAGTTGATGTAATCAGTTTGAATAGCAGCAAGAAAGTCTTTGTTTCTTGAATGCAGTTGGAATTTTCCCCTATGAATGTGTTTTTTTTTTTTTGTTAAAACATGCTCAATAACATCCAATTAATGATCCTAAAGCATCTTTGAAAGATACAGTAAGTAAGGATGGATATCTGTGTCATATGTCTCTGTGCTGGCCTTCTGATGCGCTGGCGATCTGTCCAGGGTGTGCTCTGCGTCTCGCCTGATGACAGCTGGGAAAGGTGCCAGCCCCCGCTGCAACCCTGAACTGTCCAAGGCGGGCGCAAAAATAACAAATAAAAAAATAAAAAAGCCAGAGTGAGTGAGTGAGTGAGGCAAATTTGGCCCAAATGGTCACTGCAGACGTGTTTGAGTTACCTTCTGGTGCTAGCTGGGCATGTCTAATCCAGATTATCTCAAAGTCACAGAAAAAGAGGCTTTGGCTGGAACCCTGTTAGGTTCTGATTATACAGGAAATTAAAAACACACTGATTACCAGCTGTAGCTCTCACTCAGGCAGAAACAGGATTCACCTTTAAAAGAGGGAATTTGACATATTTTTCTAAAATACATAGTATCAGTTGTATGATTTATTAATCAATTACTTTGTGTGCTGTTGTGGCCTTTCTGTTCGATCACCTGAAGAACTCATTGAAAAGGGATTTCATAAGCTAAAGAAGTGATTACCTTTCAGCTCACATCATTACATTTCTCTATTATTACAAATTTAGGACCCACAATTCAATAAGAAATGAGTCTCATATTGCATCTCTTGTTATTTCTCTTTATTTCAACTTGTTTTCCGACCTCTCTTGGCAGCCCCTTGGATCCGTATCTGGCTTTGTGCCTGGCTCAGTGTATTAAGACCTCACAAACCATGACACGCCCATATGGAAACACCATATGCCCTCATCAATACAACATACTAATCCATAATACATACCCAACACACTGCACAAAAAAAAGAACCACATGCGGCAGTACGCTGCGGTGCAGACAGCGTGTACAAACACATAAGCAGACAACTCACACACACTTAAATTGGTTTAATGACCCATTTGGCATTGAGCAGCATCTGTTTAGCAAATGAAGACTCATAGTAGGGATGGTAGTAATTTTCTCCCTGACACACTGAGCAGATAGGACAGGCGGGATCCTGTTTAGCGCTTGTGAGCGCTGTCCCGTCCTGTTCCAGCTTTGGGCTGTCATTGTTCTCTGTGCTACCCGTCTCTATCTACTGCACTGACACACAGGAGTCACTTTTTTAAAAACTCAGTGAGAAAAAGGGCTGATACTCAAGAGTGGACCACCACTATCTGACCACAGTGGACTCCTAGCACTTATAGGGGTAAGGGACCACAGGCACTCACTAATAGCTAAAGTGTATGAATACTTGCGACACCCTTTAAAAATGCTTACAACTGTCTGTTTTCATAGTTTAAACACCAAATACACCTTAATATGTCCTAACAAACATGGTGGAAACAGTCTTAGAGCGACTGCTAACAGTGTTCCGTCTTAGTGCTACAACAAAAGCTAACATCTACAGTCTTCCTTATCACAGTTCTTGGAAGTTCCACCAATTAATGCCAAGGAAAATACAGTCACTCCTGGATTTCCTGATTTGCCATCACCAGATCGCAGCATGTCAAGTACCAATACGCCAAGGGATTCCCAAGCTGCAAAGCTGCACTTCCTTTCAAATATTTTGAATTTGATCCATGTTTACTTTCCAGACGTTTTGTGTTTGCTGAAACGGTTAGGTCCGCATGGATCCCAGACAATCTCTCTGAGATCCAGTCAAGGCAGGCCTAATTCTGGATGAGTTTTAATATAGCAGCACAATCCCAGTCCCCCTCCAAAAACCTCAGCAGCACACAAATTAGAAAGACAATGCAAACCCCTTAAACTACAAATTGGCCAGACCCTCCTCTCTGATTTGTCTGTTTATGGCAGCTTTCATTGTGAACATAAATATGTCAGACATGCAACATCTCATTATGCTCCATCAAATCTAACGGTTGGCAATCATTTGAGGTTTTACGAAGAGGAAGGAACATTTCCCAGACATCTGTGGAAGATCAAAACTATACAGTGATATGATGGCAGGTCTGGATGTAATGAAAACGATGGAATATTCTGGAAATAAAATAGTCGTATGCTAACACAACAGTCACATGCTATACTTTAAAGGTACAACTATTAATGACTAACTAGAATATATATCATGAATAAAAGGAGGGGGGGGAAATATTTGCAATATTGTGAAATTGACATAGGAGTTAAAAACATTGAACTTAACTTTATACACATTTTGTACAATTACTTCACTTCATATCTAGTTACACCTCAAGAAATGTGATTCCACTGCTGGGTTGGAGGCTACAAACATTTTTTTTTGAAAACACAGTTGATTATGTCTGCCACAATGTATACAAAAAGGGGCACAAAGGTTAAAACTGCCTGTAGTAGTTTGTTTCAACTAGCTTAAAAAATGCTAAAGATTTAGAGGAAGTTTAAAGGTCAACGCTTTACCAAAAGTGTCTGTGAATGGTAGGAATATTTGACGTTGACCCTGACACATGCCTCAAGAAATAGGAATTAAAAAAAGAAAAAAAGACATAAATAGAAATTGTTTTTCCGCCGCGGCTTGGTGTCCGCGTGCTTTTGCTTTCAGCTCTCTAAGTTGGACGAAGCAGCAACATGTCAGGTAAGGTCACGACACTGGCAATAATGGGAACGGAAAAGTTGAGGAGGAAAAAAGTTAGACTGAGGCTAAAGAGAAAGGAAAGACACACAAAGAGGAAGGGAAGAGAAAAAGAGCACTAGGGGCAAAGAACAATGAAATTAGAGGGAGATGAAAGATGCTGGACAGAAGCAGAGTCTAAACGGTGACATGATTTATCACCTGCACCCACACACACACCCACACACACACGGTTAGCAGCACACTTGTTTCTATTTCCTGGCTGCATCACTTCGTATACTCCAGCTGTTCTTCTCCACCTTATCTACAGACTTTATCCCATCAGCATCAATTAAGACTAGTCCACCTTACATGTGAAAGAAAACCGTTTGCTTCCATTCATCAGGACTGAAAAGCTGCAGCCTCTTGAGCTACCTGTAGGCTTGTTTTACAGGTTGCTGCGCCTAATCAGGACTTGAGTAGACTTGATGTGAGCACAGCAGGCGCTCAGATCCTCATTAAACTGTTTTATCTGAACAGCTTCAGAGAGCGCCGATTCTGGAAACACTGTCGTAAAAAACTGTTTTTTTGGAAAAAAGCATTTCTGCGTCCGTAAAAACCAGTATTTTGCCAGTTGAATCTGGTAAGAACAATATATTTACCTGTCAGCTGCATCTTGAAAAACTTATTAGATTAGAAGATTTCCTGTATTTTGATTGATTACAGTGGAAAGCATCACTCATGACTGCGGTCAAACAGCTCAGAGTTTAACAAAATTTCTTTTTAAGGTTTTTAACTTCCACATGTTGGCAGATGAACATCAAAACTGACTTTGGAGTGGAAAAAGCAGACTGATGTCAGGCTTCTGAAAAAGGCTGTGGCCTGTTGAAACTTTATGGACGACACGCAAAAATAAGGTCTGAGCCAGGAAAGCAGCAAATGCAAATGTCCTGAGTGGAAATATCCAATAAGAATCAGCGACTTGTATGAAAAGTGTCTTGCTTATTGGCAGCTTTCTAAGGGTGATGTAAGCGTATCAGAGTATTATAAGCCTGGTGGGCCACCAGGCTTTACTTGCACCCCCATCAGGCTAAGTGTTGTTTATTTTCATACACCAGTAACAATGGTAGCAAAGGCAGGTTAAAGAGTCTCTTTGATGGAACGGTGGGAAGCATATTTTCACATTTGCCGTCAACTTTAAACATTTTTTAAACACAAAAACGTGGTGAGTTGCTTGAGGCCCCAGCGCCCCCTGGGGGAAAGAATAATTAAACTTAATTGAATTGCTTCAATTGTAATTCAAGTAATTCAATTAACTTTATCCAACTTCATTTATTAAGTTGTGTATAATTTCAACACTCTGAGTTGACAAAATTGATAAAAAACAAAAGAAAATGGTGTCCCTGTGCTCTACTGAAGTGGTACTTTGTACCATTCCATGCTCAGAAAAAGACTGTTCTAATCAGTCAATTAAAAGCTCAAAATTAATATGGGATAAAACCCAATACTGAGTGCATTAAAGCCGCTGTTACTCTATGCAAAGCTCGGAAGGCTCAACTCACGCCATTTTGCTTTGGGTGTTATCGTTACTTTATCCCACTGCATAAAGTTATTCTTGTCTGCCTTCTTGTCTTGATCCCGTATCTAAATCTTTTAAGCCATTTGTAGCCTAATTTGCTGTTCTGATGTCTCTTTTCCCTATGCAATACCAACCCATCCTTTGTAATTAGCTTTCAAAGGATTTGCCATGTTATATGCACTAAAGTGGAATTTAATTACACTCGGCTGTGTGGACAGTCTTTATTTTTGACGCGTGGTTTCCTGTATAGTTCTGCTCCAGACTGACATGTTCCCAACATGATACAAAGTCAGAAGTTGTTACATCAGCCTCACACTGGCCCTTTGTCAGTGGTATTACATTAATGATATGTATATCACTACAAGATCTTGCAAACAGTGTAGGTTATTCAGGATTTTCCTACAGTCTTTCAACGTTTTTATCCTCTGCAGAGCAGCTGAGGTCTGGACCAGTCTCTCCCATCGGGCTCTTCCAGCTACACTGACAGGATTCCCTGAAGGATCGGCCCAAATCCCCGGAATGTTTCTGGAGTCTATAAAGAGTCCTGCTTATCATTTTCATTTCACCGCTTTGATATTCTTCCTGTGTCGCCTGTAAAGTTCATGCTGTTCCTCTGAAAACATGGAAAGAATACAAATAATAAATTAATTGATTTTCAGTTCGTATTGCTGATTGTCACATGTAGAAGAAAGGAGTAGTAACTAGATGACAGGCAGGGTGTCGATATGGAAGTGTATCAAGGTTCCCCCAGAAAATGTGCTCAGCCCGGTGGTTGGGTGACAGGGCAGTTGTTCATCCAGAGGCCTGTCGTGTTTTTGAGTTAAAAAATGTTTAAAGTTGACAGGAAATTTGAAAATATCACTTGATAATTATGTGTTAATGAAAGACTGGAAGATTAATACCTGAATACCAACTATAAAGTCTTAAAAATGCAAACATTTTAAAAATACTTAAGTAGATAAGCAATGCTTAGCCTGATGGGGCAACAAGTAAAGCCTGGTGACCCGCCAGGCTTGTAAAACTGTGTGGGAAACCCTGTGTACTCTGCTGCTGTTTTGAAGCACGTTAGTTTTACCTTCCAGAAAATTTGAGGTGTGTCAATCAACAACCATGCAAGGTTGTTGACTGACATAATATGAGGCTAGTTTGCTTTACGTTTAGTTATGCTAACCCAGGAAAATCAGATTATAGACACTTTCCGACCAAACAACAGTCAGACATGGCCCAACAACTGAATCTGTAACTACTCTCTTAAGGATATTCAAATGTAGTTTTGCAACAAATAATATAAAAAGTAAAAAAATAACACAAAAAAACAGCACAATTAATTTGGCTACAACTATCACACAAACAATGAAAGACATTTACGTAATCTTTCTAGCATTAATGTCACTTTTTTCCCCCCAATAAAGCAATGCCATAGTTGCAGCGAGGATGTCAGAGGCAATTAAAGAAGAGGTGGGTTATCACAAGTGACATCTTCTCTCTAAAATTCTTTTCTGCTCAGACTCTGACGTACTGTAATTTATGATGACATTTGGCTGTAACCACTGATCAAACATTCATCACTCAGAGTGTCAGTCAAGACCTGAATGGACAGTAAATGTAATAACAGATAATGAAAAAAGTCACTGCATAAGCTGTGTAGCGTAATACTCCAAGGTGACAGTTAATATTATAACATATTCAATAATCTACCATTGATTAAACTTTAAAACCATCTTCATAGGGTGTTTTCACACTAGATTGCCTTATTTTGAGTTTAGTAAAACATTTAACGCATCATATTCATTCATAACAATGAATCCCCCATGAAATCTATGGATTAGAACGTCATATTTAAAACCTGCATTTGTAATTATCCAACTTCCTTCAATAGACGTAAAACCTACACATCTACTAGCCTTTAGTGTTTGTTCTCTACCGGCTTTGAACATCCAGACACTGAACCGACTGCATGGAGACTGTCTCTTAACATCAATTTTCACATCTTGAGACAAATTCTCAATTAGATTTAGATCTGTACTTTAAATGGGAACTATTATTCAAAGTTCACATATTTTCCCCAAATGTTTTTTGACAATAAGCTAATGCTTTTTAGTGTCTGGAAAATGAGCCATTTCAAAATCCTCCAGTATGTAAACCTCACCTAGCAACCCCAGCGAAGACTAGCCCGTCACCTAGCAACCCAAACCCAGCTCCAGGACGTTTGGTCAGCTGGTTTTACTGCTGCACAATGGCTGCTGGAAAAGACAAGTGTTTCATTGTTAATTTACCATCCAGAAACCACTTGCTGCATTCTTGTTGGTTGTGTAGGAGGCTCTACTTCTGCTTTTTAAAGATTTACAAGTGTATAATTGCACATCTTTTATTCAGCCTTTTTCACATGCGATGTTACAGCTGGCGGAAAAGACGAAGACGACAGAAAGTGGTAGGAAGATGATGACGCAGCACATTTTTAAATACCTCATGGTAATACTTTATTTGAAGAGGTGTGCATAAGACTGACATGACACTGTCATAAACATGACATAACACCTGTTATGAATATAAAGAAGTCTTTATGAATGTTTATGACAGTTGTCAAGAAGTGTCATTAGGTAAATAATGACACTTTTAATTCAAAGTTGCTCTAAAAGTTGCATTATAAGTCCATTAAAAGTGCCAACTTTGCATGATTTTGTAAATTAGGATAATTGAATGCAAAGTTGGTATTTTTAATGGACTTTCAATGCAACTTTTAGACCAACTTTGCATTAAAAGTGTTATTATTTACCAAATGACACTTCATGACAACTGTCACAAACATTCATAAACTTCTTTGTGTTCATGACAGATGTTATGTCATGTTTAAGACAGTATCATGTCAGTCTTATGCACACCCCTTCAAATAAAGTGTTACCTAACTCATTGTGTGAACAAACTGATTCATGCAGGATTTTAGTTGCGTTTCTTATTTAATGGAAACATCGACATTAGCGAAATAATGTTTAGCGAAATATTGACAAAGTTTTGCGCACATTTGCAGTGGAAAAGCAGCTACTTACTCTTTGGATGTATGGCAAAAATCTGTTGAGCAACATGCAGCAACAGTTTAAGGTTTCACCACCAGGGATCATAACTGCTTAAAGATAGAAAAAAAAAAACTGAGTGGAGTTAAAACTGTAGATAAAACAGTAAAGGTCACGCTACAAGTTTGGAAATATTTCAGATATTTAAAAAAATAAAAATAAATAAATAACTATCAATAGACTGATATAAAACCAGCCCTACTGGGGATTCTTGTATTTTCTCATAACATTTGGTTTTGGGAAGGTAAACTTGCTTAGCGTTTGGGAAGCTAGCTTAGTATAAAATGAAACGTGTTGACAACATCACCCGCTTTAGGAGCTTCACGTCACCCTACTGCAACAAGCCTCTTCACATTCCTGTCTGTCATGGCGACAGATCTCACGAGGACGGTGATACTTGGAGAGAGCAGTTGGCAAGAGTCTCAGAGGGACAACTAAGGCACGGAGGGAGCTGCGTGGACACCGCGGCACAAGGACGTCTTACCCCGC
The DNA here is from genome assembly GCF_051168715.1 of Poecilia mexicana. Lineage (NCBI taxonomy): Eukaryota > Metazoa > Chordata > Actinopteri > Cyprinodontiformes > Poeciliidae > Poecilia > Poecilia mexicana. The sequence continues at coordinate 30,572,041 of NW_028263379.1, forward strand.
TTTCTGAAAGCCGAAGCCAGAGGGGAGCCCCATCCGCCGAAACGTGACGCTAAAGCCGGCCTGAGCAAACATCAGGAAGTGTGACAAGCTAGAAGAGAGACTGCCCTCCAAAAAGCATTCCTTCAATGCTGTAGTTGTCAGAAAATCAGCAGGGTTTCTTTTATTCTTTATGGCTCAAATATCGACTGTCATGGCTTCCATTTGATAATGGTCATTTGTGGAGATGGAGGCATTTTAGGCAAACTTGTTTCTTGTTGTGAGTTTGATTTCACTGATGAATGCTGTGATACAGTTTTATCAATGGAGCCTGAATGGGAATTTAACTCAAACTCTTGCAAAATAACTCACAACCATTGTAGTTTTTTTTATATTGTCACGTTGCATGTATAAACCTGGGCATATTTTGGGCAGATTTTATGTGACAATATAAAAAACGCATAGTTGTGAAGTGAATTGAAATAATTGTTTCTTTTGATTTTATTTATTTATTTATTTATTTTTTTTTTATTTTATTTTGTTTTGAGGAATAGAAATCTGAAGTGTGTCATGCATTTGCATTTATCTCCACTAGGGGTTTATCGTATCATTGATCATTTATCATGATACGTTTCTTAGCATGATAAGAATTCTGATTTATTGTTCATGATGATAAAATCCGACTGATGTTTAAAATCCCTACATCATTCTTAGTTTTACTAGTTCCTCCACTGTTTGTTCAATAAAAGTATCAATAAACATTAATTAATTCAAACTCATGATTAAATGGAGTTACTGTGTGCAGTTTAGTAAACCAAATCACACGCCACAAATTGTGTCCTAAATAAGCATGTTACAGATGGAAATGCTTCTCAACAGTATCATTTGTTTTTGTGGGGCTATGATTTCTGTGCCCTCCAGTCACAGCAATACAGTTGCCATAAAAAAAATGGTAATGGTTGTCACTTATTGTTATCACAACATTACCACAAAATATTGTAATAAAACTTTAAGTCCATATCGCCCAGCTCTAATGTCCACTGAGCGGAGAAACTGCAGCTCTGAGGAGGAGCTTTGTGGCAATAGGTGTGCTTTGTGAGAGCCAGCATTTAGACACCCTCAAATGGTTACCATGGAGACTAAAGGATTTCTCAAACTTGCATGGAAGAAATAAGGCAACACTCCAGATATGTTTTTGATTAGGGAATAACATTATAACATGATGTAAAACTCAAAAAGTAAATTTTAAATAATACAGCTCCTTCAGACTAGCCAGCAGCAATTAGCAGACACCTGGAGGAACTGAGCATCAGCTGAGCTCATTATAGGAGCTCCTTCTCAGTGAAACACTGGTAAAAACATTAAAGGGTTAATAGAGGAGCCATGTTTTGATGACTGCCTGAAGGCAGAGTTTTAGACAGAGCAGGACCTTCTTAAAGAGACAGAGACCCAATTTCAAAGCCTTAAGTTGACTTTCTTTTAAGTCATATTTTAAACATATGCCATCTTTGTAACAATTGAAGGTAACAGTAACTTAATTGTACTTTAAACTGGCACTATGTGCCTGGAAAACACACAATACTGCCCCTCTAAGGGCATTAAGGGACTGGAAACAAATACACACTGTATGTAAATAAAATCTGTAATTAATTTCTGCTGCCACTTTAAAATCTCACTAAAATGGCAGCACTAAAATGCTCTTCTAGGAGCCACACAAAGTCAGAGCTGTGACTAGTTTTTCCCTCCAAGTCGGCATATCTTGCAACAACGACGGCTCCAGTGGCCGGCCTTAGCGTCCAAAAATGTCAAATGGCGTAAAATGTCTGTACGACAAGAGTAAGGACTGTGCAGCGGTGTAAAAAGCCATTAGGTAATCCATTTCTAAGGCTCTCGCTCCTCTTCGGGAAGGGAACGGAGCCAACTCATTTTGCGCCGCAGACTCGGTGAAATAAACAGAGACGGAGGGGAAAAAAATAGAACAACTGTTGCGTTTCACAAGGCCAAATCCCCGAGCGTGAGTAAACTAGATGAGCTTCAGGACACAGGTTGACATTATGTTTCATTTCAATAACAATGCCGCTGTGAAGAGGACTGCCTTGGCAATATCCCCGGTGGGAAAACACTCTGCTACACACACACGCACACACACACACTACAAAATGTTATCCTTCACGTTCACTTGCAGTCATCTGTCAGGAATTAATTCCGTACCATTAAATCATAAAACACTGAGAATTTGACGTAAAAATCCTTTAAAGCTGACAAGTTTTAATGAGTTTCCTGTTTTATTTTTTGTCTTCGTCTCTATAGGAAACTCGTACACACACACACACACACACACACCCACGCACACACAAACACAACACAAGCTTTTAAAACCTGCTTCACTGACACCACAACACCCCACTGGGACCCGCAAAAGAAATAATCTGCAGGCCACATTTATTGCACACACATGCTAAAAGAATATGTTTATCACACACATTCTCTGAGTCACACACCTAAACAGTACGTTATGATTCTCACACACACACACACACACGCACACACACGCAGGCACACAGGAGCGGTAATAGCTTCAATTGCACCTTTTTCAATAGATATACTCCGGTGAATGCGGCGCGGAGAGAAGCCGGGTCGTTTGTAATTAAGTTCTACGTGTGCAAATCCAGTTGTGAGGCGCTGCTTATGAGATTGGCTGTGTAATGACATTGGCCCCAGAAGAAGGGGACGGGGGGGAGGGGCCACTTACTTAGCATTTAAATGGGTTCTTTCCCCCACTGAAACGGTTTATGTGCATTTTGGAGAAAAAAAACCCCAAAAAACATACTGTGTCCTATGTGGTATTTCATTGTGTGTGAGGGAACAATCCATCTTCCCACACACACACATACACACACGTGTGTACATGCGCTGCCATGCATGTATTCTCGTCTTCATGAAGACCATCAGTGGTTTAGTCATAATTAATGTTCACGTAAACAGGCGAGCGGTCGGCTTTCTAAAGGCTCCTCAACCCCACCAGGAGGATTTTGTTAGTTTTTGTAATCAGCTCCACATAAAACACTCTGTAGACATGAGGGAGGAAAACCTGTCTAAATATTAAAGGGACAGTTCCTTTATTGAAATGAACGGTTCAGTTAATATGATCTGACACATTTAAAGGAATGTAGTGAAGGACAGAGGAGGCAAGGAACAAATGAAGGAGGAAAGAAGGAAGGGAAATAGGAAATGAAGAACGGAATAAAAGGCTGAATGGAAGGAAGAAATGAAGGCAGTAAAAAAGGTAAAGAGGATGAAAGGAAGTAAGAAAGGGAGAAAGGAAAGAAAAATGAAAGGATAGAGAAAATAAAGAAAGGAGGGAAGGAAAGAAGGAAAGAAGAAGGGAGAAAATGGAGGGAGGGAGGGAGGGAGGGAGGGAGGGAGGGAGGGAGGGAAGGAAGGAAGGAAGGAAGGAAGGAAGGAAGGAAGGAAGGAAGGAAGGAAGGAAGGAAGGAAGGAAGGAAGGAAGGAAGGAAGGAAGGAAGGAAGGAAGGAAGGAAGGAAGGAAGGAAGGAAGGAAGACTCCGTAGAACACATTTAGCCATTCTGGGCCACCATAGAAAACAAAATCAATAAATTCTTAGATTTCCCAGCAATATTGTCAAAGTACCTCTGGTAAGGCTGTGGGCTCATGTCGTACACTGAATATAAACAAAGCTGGAACACTCCCACCCTGTACTTTTTGTGTGGCATGTGTGTGTGTGTGTGTGTGTGTGTGTGTGTGTGTGTGTGTGTGTGTGTGTTGTGCTTGCGTGCGTGTGTGTGTGAGAGCATGAGAAGGACTGATTTCTGATCATGTGAGTTGGCCGGCCCGGGGGTAGAAGCCCGAACAGACCCTGCTGGTCCTGCACCGTCTGCTGAGCTGTTGTTAGCCAGAGGCATAAACATTCCTCTGAAGGCTGAGGATCTCTCTCTCTCTCTCTCTCTCTCTCTCTCTCTCTGTTAGACCTGTTCAAGCTGAGTTCCTCAGCTCGAATAAACGCTCAGATTACTTTTCCACTGATCTATTTCCTCAAAGTCAAAGCTAAGCGACTTTAAAACTGATCAGCTTCACGTTACTTCCAGTTGTAACGTATATATATTAGAGATGTGCCGATCGATCGGTCACCGATCATAATCGGGCCGATTTCCGTGAAAAAGTGCATGATCGGTGATCGGCGATCATTGGCTCTTGTTGCCGATACCGATCACCTGCTTCTCATTTCGCAGCCTGCCTGTGCACCTGGTCTCCTTTTTCCTTCACTCTGCGCAAACGCGCAGCAACAAATCCTAAGCGATGTGGAACTATAATGCACTGAGTGAATGGGGAAGTTTGCCTGTTGCGGCGGAAAATTAAAGCAGGTGGGGTCAAGCAGGTCAAAATGCATCAACACAACGAATCTAACATGGCATAAAAACAATGCCATACTTGACGGAGTTTGGCTACATCGAGGCTCACTGCAGTAAAAAAGACATACAGAGGATCAGATAGGTGAAGCAGCGCACAGCTACAAACACTCACCCGGATTAGCATGACGGTCAGAAAGCTAAACAAATAACCTGGAAAATGATTTAAGTCTTCGAGCTGCGATGTAAGACGCTGGTTCTGCTCTCGCTGTTGAACCGCTGCTACGCTACAGGTAGTAATATTTCACAGACGGAGCTTCGCTTCTGCTCCACCTGGTAGTGACTCTCACACCAAACCTCTGCTTAAAGCTGCAGCATCTAACTTAAAAAAATACATTTTACATACGTATTAAAACTTTCGCTGTCCTAACATGAGACAGATAATCTCTAAAAAATATAATCGATCTCCTCCCTGTTCTGCATAATTACTCCGCTCAGTCAGAAACAGCCAATCAGAGCTAGCAGTAATCAGCTAGCCGCCATGCTATCAGGAAGTTTTCATTCAGTAACTCTGGATTGTTTATTGTAATGGAACCTGTTTTTGCCTTTGAATGTTAAGTTTTATACTTGAACTTCTTGCAATGTTGAGAAGTTTTATTTTGGCTCTTTGTATTATTTAGCCTCTTCAGAGCCTTCATATGTTATCAGTCTGTTAAAGATAGTATTATCAATAGCCGTACAATTTGCAGAATGCCTGTTTTGTTTAGTTTTCTTCTTGGAAAAAGTTATTAAAAACAAGTTTTTGTCTAAATTAATGTGGATTCATGGATTTTAATGACCCTATTAGTGATATTTTTACTAATTTTACTGACAAATGCTTCTCAAGAAACAAAAGAAATATTATTTAAAACAAAAAACAACAAAAAGTTAATCTGATGGAGTTGACAGTACGACGGAGTTGACACAGAACTGAAGGTGGTGACAAACTAGTGAATAAAATGAAAAACTTGGTACATGTGAAGTAATGCAATTCATGTAAAATACATTAAAATAAATTAATTGCACATTTAAGTGAGATTTGACAACAATTTCACTGAAAGAGTCAGAAAAACTCTGATGGAGTTGACATCTGACAGAGTTGACAAAAAGCCAAACTACCTCAATTTATATGATGTTATTCTGAAGGAGGTCATATTTTAGCTCATCAGGTCCATGAAATCTTTACATTATACCAAAAATTAAGCTTTTATTTCACAAAATTCCATCAAAGTTTTGTAAACTGTCAGTTATGGAGTTGACACATCATGGTTGTGACAAGCAATTTAGGAATAAAACAGAAGAAAAAACTAAAGAATAACTTAAGCTAACCAGAGCTAACTAGCCCTCTGAGCAAAGGAAGAGAAAAGACAATGTCATGGGGTCCTCAGAAGTTCTGGTGCCCCCCAATAATGCCTGATATTTTTTACATTCTTTTCATTTCTGACAGTGTTGACAAAAACTAGGGACAAATTTCAATGGAGTTGGAAAATATATAAAAATTATTTTTAATTCAATTTATTGATACCTCTATAATTATTTATATTACTACTTGTCACAATATATAATTTTAGTATTTCTTTAATTATTTTAAACTATTATAATGTGTTGAGTTCTGCTCCTGGACAAGGGCTTTTACAGGCATCATCCACCGACTACAATGTTTAAAATAAAAAATTATTCAGCAAATACCTGGAAAATATACATTGTTGTGCTCACATGACCCAGGTTAGTTTAGTCAGATATTTGAAAAAATTATATTTTGTGTATATCTTATTCAAATTTTGTGCTTTATCCATAGGACCTGTTTTCTCCCTATTCTCAAGAATCACTGATATAATTATTAAACATCACATCATGATTTGCTTATGCCAAAAAATTTAATAAAAAATATAAAATAAACAGCAACGTGTTTTCATTGGAGCTCCTGGAATAAATCCGCATATCTAAGTTCATTGCATTTTGATAATAGAAACACCTAAATGGAGTTAGCATGAGTATCAGTAAAGCAAATAGGTGACAACTCACTAAAGCAGGGGTCTCAGACTCAATTTCACCCAGGGCCACTTCAGCATACTGCCCTCCCTCTACGGGCCACATTAATGGTCCAATTACCCAATTATACCCTAACCCTTTAAAGATTATTACTCAAAATTATATACATCTAAAGGACACATATCACAAATATCACTTGATTCATTTTTTAACTCTATAAATATCCCCACACTTAGTGAAACAGTCAAATCAGAGCTGGATATCCTGATATCTATAGATGAACTTTCAAATGCAATAGATAAATCAAAATCAGGAAAAACACCAGGTCCGGATGGGATCCCTTTGGACAATTATAAAATATTTAAAAGCAAACTACTACAGCCCCTCTATAATATGCTTGCAGAAAGTTATACCCTTAAAGAATTACCTCCTTCTCTACGAAATGCAATCATAACAGTACTACCCAAACCTGGAAAACCTCTCACCAGATGCAAATCTTTTCGACCAATCTCTCTTATAAATTCTGACGCCAAAATAATATCTAAAGTACTAGCGCTTGGGCTTGAGAAATTTTTACCATCTCTTTCTGAACCTGATCAGAACGGATTTATAAAGGAGCACCAAGCCCACCATGGTACCTGTCGTGTGCTGAATATAATCTATGCTAAATATGAACATCCCGATACAGCTTTACTTTCCCTTGATGCAGAAAAAGCATTCAATAGAGTGGAACATAATTATCTATACAATGTTTTATCTCAGTTTGGCTTGGGTAGTTATTTCATAACCTGGATTAAAATAATTTATAATAAACCCACAGCCTCAGTTATAACAAATAAGATGATATCCGATTCATTTAATCTAGCTAGGGGAACACGTCAAGGGTGTCCCCTCTAACCCCTCCTCTTTGTTCTGGCAATTGAACCACTGGCTTTTGCCATAAGGAACAATCAAAACATACGGGTTGTCAGAATAAAAAGTATTGAATCTAAAATCGGACTATTTGCAGACGACATTATTTTAAAGTTGTCTAATCTGAAGCGCTCAATCCCTCAACTACTTAAAACTATCAATGAGTTTAGTTATATTTCCGGTTACAAATTTAACGAAGCTAAATCCGCCATCCTATTTTTAAATCAGCCCACCTCACATTTAACATGGGGACGACAACTAAATCTCGAGGACTAAATCTTGCTGAAGTTATCAGGTCAAGATAACAGACAACAATGATTTCTAACTTGGCGTTTGGCCTGATATTTAGCCATGTCCTCGCATGTGCTGCAGGCGGCGTATTTGGACTTATTAAGAGCACGAACCCCGTATATATCCTCTTCTTTGGCCCTTTTTTGGAGAACAGAAGTTAATGTTTGATAGTCTGGTCTCCTCTTTCCAGAGGACGTTTCCTCAGCCGAGGACGTTTGCTGTTTTGGAAGATTGGCCAGATCTTCCCCTAGGACAGCTCTCTGAGTCCGGTCTTCCAACGCCACTTTTGTCAGTGCAGAGGTTGAGCTTTTAGACTCATCGGCCTCCTCTGCACCGCCAACTTCCCCCGCCGGGGGCAGATCTGTCTGAAAACTCATTTCAGACAGAGCCGTCCGATATGAGCTTGCAGACAGAGCTGTCTGAAACGAGTTTTCAGACCGATCTGAGTGATCGGTCTGAAAACTCCCACGATGGTCTGACTCACCGCAAACTTTCCCAGCCGGGGAAGTTTGCTGTGAGTTTTCAGACCCCTTTGACGTGAAACTCCCACAGTGGCCTGATGGACCACAGCAAACTTTCCCAGCCGGGGAAGTTTGCTGTGAGTTCTCAGATCCACTTGAGTTTAAACTCCCGCAATGGCCTGATGGGCCACAGCAAACTTTCCCAGCCGGGGAAGTTTGCTGTGACTTTTGGCCTTTCGGGGAAGTTTGTTTCACGGTCTGGGAAGGGTTGAAAAGATAGGCGTCGAATTCGTCGTACTCAGTGGACTCATCCTTGTAACTACTAATATCAAAAGTTACATCAGGAAGGATCTTATTAAAAATCTTCCTTACCCCTGTGGTGATCAAATACCCAGCACTAAAAGTCAGGGGGAAAAACACGGTAGCTACGACCTGTTCCATAGGTAAAATCCTTAAAAAACACAGAGCTTAACATTCAAAGGGAGGCTTGGATATAACCTCCTGTTTTGAGATCCAAGCATTCATAACCTCAGATGTTCTTTGATCTATGTCATAGATGAGGTCATAGCTGCAATGAGTCTGTAGTTCTCAGGGAATGTCTTGCTTCTGATCGTTGCTATGGAAACGGTCAAATCAGTTCTGCATGACTCAAACTATTAACCCTTTGCAACTGCAACATTTAATCATTCGGGGCGCCATGACGGACTTCAGAAGGGTATATTTCCCGAGGCTAGGGATTATAACAGGGATTTTACTGGTTAAATATTAAATTTAGATTGACAATGATATAATAAATCCCTTAATTTAAGTAGGATTTTTCATCATTATATCAGGTTTAAAATTTTGAATCATACTTGAATTAAAAATACCTTAAAAGTAAAATTAAATGTAACATACAAACATTTGCTGCTGCTGCTGTTGTAAATTGCAACAAGAAATTTTGCCTGCTTAGAAAAGAACTACAAAGAAATAATTTTGGTTTTATAATATATATATATATATATATATATATATATATATATATATATATATATATATATATATATATATATATATATATATATACAATGGTGAAGATCCATTCGGCACTGAGCGAATGTTTGGAACAATTCAGTTTTATATCTACAATAATTTCTTTTTTCAGAGTCTAAAAGTATTATTTTTTCATCAATATTAAGAAATTATTGACTTAAACAAGCTCCTATGTCTTGCTGAAAAGTTATTTGCATGTCTTATTTCAGTGTACTAAAATATTTGATGTTTGTTTCTTAGCACAAGAAGCAAGAGTAAAACACAGTTGGTTAGGTTTTGTGTTTTTACAGTGTTTATTTGAGTTTGTCCTGTTGGGGATGATTTGACAAGGTGCCATTCCACCGACGTAAAGTTGGCAACGTTCACAAAGTCAAAGTGACATTAAAAGGAATCACTGACTCCATCTTTGCAGATAATAATAATAAAAAATGAATATATACAAAAAAAAAATAAAAATAAATCTGAGCCAGCTTGTCTAAATACCAAATTTATGAGGTTTGATCAGACGCCCAGACAGTAGCCGAATTTTGGAAAATGAAGTTTAATGGCAGGATAAAAAAAATAAAAAAAATTTCAGGGTAAATATTTGGCTTTGCGGCCTTATTTGAATCCCACACAGCATCTCTCCTCTGGAAGCCTCTTTCAGCTTCCTCTAATGGCATCACCTGCCTGTGACCTTGAGCCAGTTTCCCTCTACTTCCTGGTAGACAGGAAATAGAGGGACGTGTGCTAACTATAGAGGTAAAGAGATGTAGTAGCACACAATCTACTATCATTTGGTTAAATTTGCCATGAAGTGTGACAATAAACACTAACGTCTAATAAACACTGCAAAAATACAACCATTTGAATTCAAAAACCTTGAATTCATTCTGTTTTCATTTTGAGACCTGGACACTATAATAAAAAGATAAGCAATGAGAGGTTTTATAAACTAAATGGCACACTAAAACTGCAGTTTTATCTGAATGCACTTAGCTTACAATGAACAGTGGGTCAAAACTTCAACAAAACTCTTTACCCAAACAAAACACATGGATCTGTTGAAGTGAAACCCAGGCAGTAGATTTACTTGCTTGAGTGTTTTAAGGAACAGCAACACAATTAGCCTGTTTAGCTTAGCTAAGCTGTAGCTATTTTTAGCATCGTTATGCTAATTCTGTTCGACTTAAGTCAAAACCAATGATCCATTGTACACTAAAAATTGCAAACAATTATTTAATTATCCCCTTTCCTCCTTTATCAGATTTCAAGGGTAACATAGCTACTTGATTGTGCTACAAAATGTCATTAATCTCAGTCATTACTGCCCCTTTAAGAAAGCCTTACCAAAAAATCTCAACACTGGTGCCATTGCACTGGGAGGTCCAATGATTTATTAAAGACACAGTGACCACATGCAATGTAATACTTTTTAATAGATTTTTTTGTGGGCATTTCCCACTCTTGTCCTACAGAGGTTTGTATTTGCATTTCCTATTAAATATCAGGCGTTTTCAGAAATATCCTCAAAGCATCTGGTTGCTCCAAACCGATTTGTCTCCACTCAGCATGCAGAGCTCGTTTGGGGTACAGGATGGCAGCATCAATAGTCATTAGTTAGTCTGAAGTTGGTTGTACGACGTCTCTGCCAGGGCCCGCGGTGTCCCATCAATACACTTACATTAAATACATGCTGCTCACTCTTTAAAGCCTTCCGGACGTTAAGTGTTGCCTTTAAATTACGCAGATCAAACGAGATCATTGCTCAATAGTTCAGCGCTTTTCTAAACAGAATCAAGCCTCCTCTAATGAAGGCCAGTGAAGGTAGTCTTCAGAATGACGAAGGCAGTCAAATTCTGCACGGATTTTAGAAGTTCTTTGTAGGCCTTTCACAATAACCAATTTTGCCAGACGATAAACTGTCCCAGAACTTATTGCGATAAACAATAATATTGTTGTTTTGAGAAAATTTTCAAGTAGTATAATGGTAGTAACGGAGTAATAAGAACACTTTCTCAAACATCACTAAACTTAAAATTCTGATGAACATTTAAACTTTGGAACTAAAACACATTTTAAATATCCAAAATAAACAAACAAAACAAGAGAAATGACAAATAAAATGATTTCTGAAGTCTCTGTAGACAAGATTGTCTTTCAAAAGAGGGACAGTTGAGACCAAAGTAGCAGACTGATGACCAGTTTTGGTAGAAAGAGAGAGAAAAAAGGAAAACGATAAATCAAGCAAATAAAAACTATTGAGCTTGTTTTAGTTTATCATGCATTTCATTTGTTGTTTACTGTGACAGGCCTAGTTCTACGTCAAGTGCAGAACAAAAAGAATAGATTCCATTGTAGCGAGGAAACTGAGAACAGAGTTGCAGTCTCGCGGCTTCTTCCTGACTTTGGCAGAGTCGGAGTCACCGGAGCGGGTGCCAGACAGAACTCCCCGGCCAAGGAAGACGTGCAGCTCAGCATCACAATCTTCCAGCTGCAGCCGACGCAGCGCGGCTGCAAAGGCCCAGACCGAACAATGTCATTCTTTCACCTCTGCCTCACAAGGTTCACTTTGAAGCAGCAAGACGTTGCTTTAGATCGTCATGTGCAAGAAGGAAAAAAAAAAAAGTTGGAGTCCTGAACAACTTGTCCCGTGAATTGCATTGACGATTTGCGGTTTAGCCCAGCGTAACGAGAAATCTGTTGCATCTCCCTCCCTCCCTATCGCGCTTAATAAAGCCGTGGCGGCAATGAAGCAACGCTGACTGAGATTAATGGAGAGCAAGAATACGGTGGAGGAGGGAGAGAGGAAAAAAAAGAGACAAGAGAGCAGGACACAAGGGGGAAGAAGAAGACTTCGTTGTTTCTTATTTTCTCATTGCACACAGGGTTTCTATTTTCTCTCTTTTTTTTGGCGCTGAGGGGAAGAAAAGAGAAAAGTCCTGGAGGACAGAAAGGTTAACCTGTCGTTTCATAGCCTTCATGCTCACACACACACATGTAAACACACAGGGTCAGCACGCTTAACACTGTCTACGCTGAGATTTGTAGCCAGCAGGGGGAAGATAAAAAAAAAAAAGTGGAATTCTTCGAAAGTCTGTGTGTACAGTAGATATAAAAATAGCGCACAACTTTGGTAAAAATGTTAGGTTTATGTGATGGAAGATGCGTCATGTCAGAACCTTTCACCTTTTATGTGCTGAATATCCTGCTTATTTTCACAAAATCGACTTGATTTTGAGAAGTTTGCCATTACTTCTGTTGGTGTTTCAAGTAACCGTAGCGATATAATCAGCAAAAAAAACTAGCCCCTATTGAAAAACCAATGGAGCTGGGTCTTGAAAATCCACTGTTTTTGAGGATTAGCTGAGTCGTCGTGGTTTCACCTAGAAACACCACCGAACTTCCAGACTGTAGGTACGTCCCTGCTCTGTTCAGAAGTGAAGGTGGTACGTTGATGGGGCTTACGGTTTTTCCACAACTTTCCTCTAAACGCCCAAATGCTGTCAGTAGCATGTAGGGTATCACCAGCATGTTGACTGACTCCATCCAGAATGATTAACATGACTAATAAATAAATAAAATGTAGCTAAAATGCTTATTTTAGCTATGAGGCTAATGTTAGCATGACTAGCATCTTGCCACTATACCAGGCCCCAACTAGCTCAAAGGGTATCACATTTCACAGGTCAGTAAAAAGTTCTATTAAAAAAATAAATAACAAGGGAGAGGAAAGTAGGTCAGTTATGCTAGCTTGACTTTGATAGCCGTAGCAACTTGCTGACAACGTTAAGGGTGTCAATGTGTCCAAGTCTATTTAAGTTTCATTTGGGTCCCACCATAACAACATGTCAACACCAGATGCTTCATCATTCCTATGCTGTGGTACTAGTTTGTGTGTAACACACCTGCTACCATTAGCATCACTTGTAATTAGCTTATATTGCATCAATGGTATCATGGCTGTTACTTGTTTCACTTAAGACATTTTTCTACATATAAGTGAAATAAACTGCCAATGGAACACTTTTTCCATCAATATTAAGGAATTATTAACTTAAAATGAGCTCCTATGACCTGCTGAAAAGCTACTTTTAAGTTAGCTTCAACTTAGTTCAGGTGAACTGAGATATGTGGACTAGAAACTACACCAAAGATACTTGGTAAGACTTTGTGTTTTTGCAGTGAAGCCAATGATTTGACTGGGTTTCAAATCAAATCTATTAAATTCCAACATATGTAAAAGCACATTAGTGAATTTATCAACAGATGTCAGTTTGGTGATTTGGTGTCTCTGTTGAGTCGTTTTGATTTGTGCTTTAAAAACCCGACCAGCACTGGCAGCTAGCAGGCTGTGGCCATGGCTGCGCCTGCTCCTGTCCTGATGTGAGGCTGTTTAAGCGGTAATGACATGTATAATCCCTGATGATTTAAATATAGTTGTAGCGGCCCTTGATCAGAGACGAGCCCTGACACCTCTCACAGAAACAGCTTAATACCATCTAGCTGGCATACGGGTCGGCCTGCAAACCGGGCTCAGCCATTAGCCTCGTCACTGCCGCAGTGTGTGAAAACTGATAGGAAACTGCGATGCCTCACACAATTATTGACATTTAGCCATAAAGCTAAGAGAAATAGAGCACTAACACCTCATTTTATTACAATGAGCTTATAATGAACCAGACTTTCAATTGTTTAGTGATTCCCTTTCTTATCTCAAGATTTCTAAAAATGACTTTTAAAGTTTTTCTGTTGACCTTGCCTGCTTTTTTCCTTCTTATTTTCAACGGAGTACATTAATATGTTCATAGGTACAAGTTTTTATGACGGCGTATTATATATTTATAGACAGAAAAATGAATTAATTCATGTAAAAAAAAACTTAAAACTCCAAAAGTAAAAATGTGCTAAAATAACGTCAGAAATATTTTAATTAATCTCAAAAAATTTCAAGAAAATACAAGGAAATTTCTGTCAAAAGTCAAATATTTGACATTTGTTTAAAAATCCCCCAAATTTGGACTTTTCAAAGAAAGGTCCTTGTTTTGTTTTTTTTTGTGTGTCTGTTTTTTTAATCTCTGATTTTTTTTTTTTTTTTTAGCAAATTTTTGACTTTAGAGCTCAGAAATGTCCTTGTTTTTCTAGAAAAACTTTGGGAGACATTTATTTCTTTTACATCTACAATGGCACTGATATGCTGCCGTACATTTTAGTCTCATCATCCAGACCCTTCATGTTTACTTTGTTCAGTGGTTTTAATGTTGGAACTCTTCCATAAACTGGAGCTTTGCTCAGCTTCTCATTGTTGAATCATTAATATTGACCTTAGTGAGGAACTAAACACCAAATCAACTTTGTTTTCTTTATTTGTTAAAATTTCACTTTGTTGAGACAGTATGTTATGAGACAGATAATCTGTAGGGAAAAAAGGAGCTTCTCTGCTTTCTCCCAGTTCTAACTAGAAACAGCCAATCAGAGCCAGGAGGAGGATCTTAGCACTGTCAATCATCCTCTGTGTGGTGCTGCTCATACCCCTTTTTCCCTTTCCTCCCGTTGCTCTCTGCTACATTGCAGCTACCAGAGCCTGCCATGAATACTAACTCTAGTAAAACAGATAAACAGTTATTTTGTAACGGTAATTTGTTTCTCCACCGTTAACATGTTTGGCAGCGAGTACACAAAATTGATCGACAGTATTAAGACCCTCCTCCTGGCTCTGATGGCAGTAGCAACTCAGGGAGGAGGTGGAGGAAATTGATTTTTTTACATGGTAACAAATGTGTAAAAACATTAAAGTTTCATACTGTTGCTTTATCTGTTAGTTCTGTTCTTCAATTGTCCACTTTCCTCCTTTTTAAATCTCATGCAAGAGTAAACAAGAAAAAAGACCAGCTTAAAAAAATATTCATTCATTTGAAAGTTTCTTAAACGAAAAGTGACCAACTCCTAGGAAGGAAAATATCCCATGTCCTATAAGATGGCTGCACAGTATCCAACAAAAAGCACAGCGAGTTATTACAATGGAAACAAGTGGAGCAGGAAGAGTTTAACACGAGCCTCCTGCCTCTGAAATGATTTGCCCGACAGAGTAGAATCAGCAGATAAACGTGTTGAATCAGTTCGGCAGGACGCTGATCTCTGCCGTATTACGGCCTGCTGCTGTAGCAGACCGGGGCCGCGCTGTTGCTGCTGTGTACACTACCGCTCTATTTGATCAGAATCCATAGGGATTGCTCTGTCAGACCGCGTTAAGTCAACCAGGAGGCGGCTACACACACTAGTGGGTTGTGCTGAGGGGGGAATGGGCCGCTCACACTGGGAGGAACAGGACAAGGGATGTGGAGCAGGAAGATAACCGGCCCTGCTTTTTCTATATGTTTCGCTTTATATCGCTTTCAAATGTGGGATCCGTAGTTTAGATTCGGCTGAGCTGAGACTTCTGACAGCGACGCAGAGTGTCAGTGTAGAGGAGAGGAAAGGAGGGGACTGTAGGAATACAGAGTGAGTCAGAAAGGAAACGATGCTGCTGGGATGGAGGATGAGGAGGAGGAGGGGAGAGGAGGAAGAGTGGAAGGCAAACAAACGTGGAGAAAATGTGAGCAGAGTTCCAAAACTGGAAAATAATCTTAATGCCTGGCTAAAGAAAACTCAGATTTGTGTTTTATTGTCATCCCACTGCAACACATCTGCCTTACATACGAATGGCATTTAAAGGGACAGTGTGATGTGTTTATATTATTTTATAGCAGAATCATGTAACTTCTAACTTCAGTTGTCATAAAAATCATAATGTATTTTTCATATATAAAATCAAGGTGTTTTTAAAAATGTAGATGTAATATAAAACAAAGAAAGTAAGAAGAGCTGAAAAAATAAAGTGGAACTACGAAGTTAATCTTGCCATAATTCAGAATCTACAGATAGTCTTTCACTAATTTTTAACAAAAATCATTCAATGTTTGTTGATAGATTAAGGAAATACAGGATTAAAATACTAAAGATTTGTGATGGAATTTAACTTTACATCACAATATAGATATTTTTCTGTTTTTCAATAATGGTGAACCGATTCTGAAAAGCTAAAACGTTTTTCCATTTCCATTCATTAGTTCAGTGTTTTTCAACCTCTGTTCCGCGGCACACTAGTGTGCTGTGAGTGATCGTCAGGTGTGCCGTGGAAATTATTCAATTTCACCTATGGTACCGTATTTTCCCGATTATAAGCTGCTACTTTGTTCCTAAACTTTGAACCATGCTCATTGTAGCCCGGTGCGGCTTTTCTGTGTATTTTTCTTCAACCACCAGGGGGCTCTCTAGCAGGAAGTGAATAATTAGAAGTCAAAATTGTAAATCAAAGAAGAACGCATTAATTTTAATTTAGAACAACCACATGCTAGCAGCAGGCACGACAGAGAAATGTTTTCAAACTCATATGGTGCAGCTTTTAAGTTGAGGGCTGTCGATTTGGGACTACAGGAGGGAAATAAAGCCGCTGCAATTAAGGTCGGTGTGAACGAAACCATGGTTAGTAGTGGCTAGCGGCGTAATCATGTAATTTTCTTACCACTAGATGGCAGAAGGTACAGAGCATTTCACATTAAAACAAGAGAATTAGTGATGCATGAATGTTACAGGTAGTGGTGAGAGCATCGTATCTAGTTAGACTGTGACGACAGTGATGGAAAAGACAGTGAAGCTCAGCAGTAGTTGGAAAGAACATGGGTCCATTTCCCACAACATGTCTGTGTGAAGTGAGCTTCTCAAGCCTGGTTACTATAAAAACTAAAACCAGAGAGAGACTGAGAGCTGTTGAGGAAGAGATTTGTCTTTCTTCAATTTCTGCCAGGAAATCAGCTGTTTTCATCCAAACATGCGCAGGTTTCACACTAGATGGGTAAAATATACAGATATTGACATTTTGTACATGCAAATCTTCATATTGTAACAGTGAAATGTTTCCCAAATACTATTGCTTCTTTCAGAATAAGAATTATTTTCTGTATTCTGGCTAAAAGAATGCTTGTGGATTAGTTTGTAAAACACTTTGAAGTTTTCTACAACTTCTTTAAATTTAAGACCACAGTGTTGTGGCCCTGTTCAGGTGTATTTTTGAAGTGGACATGTTACGTGCAATTTGAAATAAGAAATGTAAAATGTGATAAAAATACATTTTTGTGTTTATTTGATTCCTATTCAAGACACTTTGATAAGAATGACTATATATGTAATACAGAGTATCTTTGTTTACATTTTTGGTTGGTGGTGTGCCTCGAGATTTTTTCAATTAAAACAGTGTACCTTGGCTCAAAAAACGTTGAAAAACACTGCATTAGATCTTTCACTGGGTAGAATCAGAGCTCCACAAACTGAATATTTACTCTAAAACTAAAAGCTTCCCATTAATCAGCTGGACGGTTCCAGTCCACCAGTCATTAAGTGGTGCCATCGTATCACCAAACAGGTCACCACTGAGCCAAAAGTCACAATCTACACGGTCAATTTTGTGTTTTGAAAACATAATTAGTCCGTTTATCCTCATCTCAATGAAGCAGAGTTCATGACACGCCACTTTTTTCTTCTAATATTGATAAACTATAACCATAATTGCCCGTCCCTGTGCAGTCTGGCAATTTGCACAAAGACTCACTGTGCTGTTATCGGCCCTCTAAGCCCAAATCTTCTGAGGTTCAACCGTTTTTCTGTTCTGCAGCAATCTGCTGATTCAGCTCACGACTAAAGGAAGGAAATCAGAGTCAGAAGTTTTACTGGGGGAAAAAAAATCAAAAATAAAAAAAGAAATTGTGCGGTGTGATTGCTGTCGCCACCAATGTCTGCTTCTGCCAGAAGAGAACTGCAGTCATTAGCGACTCTTCCTCCATAAGCCCTTCACTCACTTGCAGTCCGTTTATTGTTGCAGTCAGAGCCGTCTGAAGAGATTTTTTAGCTGCAACAGGTCACAAACTGCAAAAACACTAAAGTTTACTGAGTATTTTTGGTCTACTTTCTAGAGCAAATGACTTAGTTCACTTGAAATAAGACAAAACTAACTTACAAGTAACTTCAGCGAGATATAGGAGCTCGTTTTAAATCAATAATTCCTTGACTCTCTAAGTCCTAAATGGAGTGCGGTGATCCAGCTAATTTTGCAGTACCGTAATTCCGCCACCCTTTCCGCTATCTGAAAAATTCCTATGTTTTCTGAAAGGGGAGACATTGTGCTTTCCAGCCAATATCAGGTTATTATGGTAATTTCACCCCCACCGTAGCAGGGAGTGAAATTAATCGGAGGGCCGCTCTTTTAATAGACAGAAAATTGCTAAAATAACTTGCTAGATATTGGAAGTTCCTGTTGTTATGGATAAATGGGCAAAAATATATATTTACTCACAGGACATTTAAAGAACTACGTACAATTAAAATAAGCACCATTACCCAAGTAGAGATTTTAAATTTAGGACATAAAGGATTAATTTTGATGAAAAAGTTCTTGTTCCATGGTCTGATTATTCCAATTACAAAATGGAAAAAAGTATTGTGTTACGTGAATTAATCCACCAATGAAACAAGAATTTTTTCGTCAATATTTAGGAATTATCGTCTTAAAACAAGCTCCTATATCTTGCTGAAAAGTTACTTGTAAGTTAGTTTTGTTTCATTTCAAGTGTACGAAGATGTTTCCACTAGAATCTGGACCAAAGATACTTGGTAAGATTGAATGTTTTTGCAGTGAGCCAGTCTGGTGTCTGCTGTCAGGCTGTGGGTTGATTATGGTTTATTTATACCATAATAATGGTATAATGTTCTGTATGTAAATGTTCTTCTATCCCAGTATACATGCACTGTATATAATTTAAAGGGACAGTAAAAAGCAGCGTTTTTAAGCTTCACATCATGTTATAACGTTATTCCCTCATCAAAAACACACCTGGAGTGTCACCTTGATTCTTTCATGCATGTTTGAGAAATCCATTTAATCTCCAAGACAACCATTCAGCTGTGCAAAAAAACACCTGGTGTGGACCTAGAAGCCGTAAGCCTGCCACGATAGCAAATTTTGCTGGACATTCTTGCGATAAACAATAATAATGTTTTGTTTTTCCAAGTAAAATATAACGGTAATGGCATAATAATGCAACAATGCATTCTCAAAGATCAGTAAACTGTAAATAATCTGTTAAAATAATAAACCAATGTTAATTTATGAAAAATATCTTACCTCTGATATTTTTCATTCACATTTTGCCCATCGTTTCATGGTCATTGCTGTTTTGAGAACATGTGTGTGTGAATGTGCATGCGTGTGTGCGTGTGTGTATGTGTGCAGTTAGTGGGAGTTCAGTGGTGGGGCATCCAAAGGGAATTCAGTCCCAATCATTTAGAAACACACATTAGTGGTGATGTGTCCTGGCCGGTTCTGTGCCTGTAAGGAACACAACGCAACTAAGCTAATTTGGAGTCAAAGGGGCCCAGACAAACACACACACACACACACACACACACACACACACACACGTTTGCTTGGCTATCTTTGTGGGGACTTTCCATTGACTTCCATTAATTTCTATAGCCTATCCTTACCCATATCTTATCCCTAACCATAACCATTACATACCAAAACTAATTTCACACCTTAGTCCTAAATCTGACCCCTGACCCAAAAACAGTGTTTACCTTGGGGGGACCAGGCTTCGGTCCCCACAAGGAGCAGTGGCCTCACAACGTAGTATGTGTCAGGAAAATGGTCCCCACAAGGTATTACAAACAAACGCGCGCACACACACACACCACCCCTGCAGACACAGGCTGTGGACAGTAGATGCATCATGTACTAAAGTTCCAAACCTGGTTGGCCAGCGATACCCAGCAGTGCTGCTTAACCCCTAAAGGTTTTTTCTAAAATAAATAAATAAAAAAGCCAAATAATGAGAAAAAAAATGGTCATGATGTAATTAAATACAGATAATTTTTTATTCTGTCATAGCATAGTTAATTAGCAATGCTGCAATTGGTAAGGCAAGGAGAATTACGTAATGTGTACAAAGGGAATCATGTTATTCTTTTTCTGGAAGGAATAAATGGGCCAAGCAGGATTGTTTTTTATATTTTTCAGAAGTGAGCAAAATATGTTTTGTTGATTCGTGATTCTTATTTAATGAAGTTTAAACTTTCACCTTGAATTAATAGCTATTTTTATGTGATTTATTCAGATGTTTTTGTCACACTTTAATGTTTCAGATTATCAAATCAATTGTAATACTGCACACAGATAATATTAGGAAATAAATTAGACAGCTTAAGAGGGAAAACAATAAACCAACCTGAATCTGTAAAGTGTAATCGCCCTACCTTACTGAATCATGAATTAACTGTGAGGAACTAGATGTTTTTTGAAAAGCTGAGTTCAGCACCGCTATGCCAGGTGAGATTACTGCCAGACATAAAGAATAAAGATAAATGCCTTGTGTTGCATTTTATCAGTTTTAGTTTAGTTTATTTTTCCAATTCTGTTGTCTCACAAAGTATAGTTTAAGAGCTCAAAAACAAAATCATAACCAGGTTCAACTGTAATTACATGTAATTACAAATGTAATTACATTACAGTATTGTTCCCTCAGTAACGGGGAATACTGCCATCAGCGCAGCAGCTGGGTTTCCATTACAAATGTAAAAAAACTTCACTAATAATAATAATTTTTAATAATATTAAAATTAATAATAATTTGCAATTGTATAATATTACATACAGCTGTGGAAAAAACTAAGAGACCACTTAAAATGATCAGTTTCTCTGAGGTATATGTTTGAGTAAAATGAACATTGTTCTTTTATTCTATGAAATATTGACAACATGTCTCCAAAATTCAAAGCAAAAATGTTTTATTTATTTGCAGAAAATGAGAAATAGTGAAAAATAAGGAAAATATACAGGGCTTTCATACCTGAAATAATGCAAAGAAAACAAGTTCATATTAATTTAGAAACAACAACACTAATGTTTTAACTCGGGAGGAGTTCAGGAATCAATATTTGGTGGAAAAACCAGGAGGTTCTCAGTGACGGTCAGTGTAGTCGGCTCTTCATTTTTTCCAGAGCTGCATTTACATATATATTTAATACAGATTTTTTTATTTTTATGTTCAAACCTTATTACTGGTTAATTTTGCAGTACTCATATTAGATGCATGCAGGCGAAGATATTGTTGCAACATCAATAAAATAACAATTACTGAAGTAAATAGTAAAATAAATAATAATAATCAAAACTGCTGAAAAGTAATGGCTTCATTGCATATTTGTCTCATTTACTGTAATAAATTATCATTACTTTTATTCCATCTCCTAATAAAACGACCAAACGTTGCTACATGTAGCCGGCTGCCAGTCGTGATTACAGATGATGCGTTCACTGATTAGGAAAAAATCCTATTTTTGAGCTTCCAACTTGCTAGTGACAGGTCAGGGCCAATCTAAAGGAAAATAAATCATTTTCACAACCTATTCATTAAAAGGTCTCACAAAGACTCATTTTAAATGACAAAAATCTTAAAAACTACATATGAAAATCAAATATATGGTGAACTAAGGAAGGATAACTGGTTTTGTGAGGTACGTTGTGTTAAAGTCAATTTAGGAATAAATTAAAAGTGACCCGAATGGCCTTGCTATTTCCAGACAGCCTCATTAACGTCTGCCTCCTGTTTCCACACAATGCATATGCAACGATCCTGAAGGTTGAGTTTGTTTTTTTTTGGTTCTTCTTTTTCCTGCCATAATGCCTTTGGGCAAGTTTCTTCCGTATGACACAAATATAAAGACTCTTTGATCTTTTTAGCACGCGTGACATCGAATTACCCCGGAGTTTCAAAGAAATGTGACGATCCCCGCGTCGTGTGACATCACTTTGATCAAAATTGCTCTTTGAAAAATGTGCAATGCACAAGTCATAATAACATCACTCGTGTATTGCTGCGTACGGCTAATCAGGTAGCACAAACAAACTCTTGGATAACCACAGAGCTCCAGAGAAAACGTCTCGTTTCATTGAACTCTTTTAAGACGATCAGTTCTTGTAGAATTTGTTTTACTGTTTCCACTGTAGAAATCACTTTCAGATGGTTTTCAACACAAAGCTGGGGGTTTTAGATCTTGTGTAGCTTTCTTTTTAATGGTAAAATGTTTTATTTTGTGCTGAAAATGGGATATTTGTTCACGTTCATGTTAAAATGGCATAAATGTTCAGTGGATAATGTTAGCTAATGGATCATGTCTGTCTCAAATTGTGTAGAAAGGCAGGAGGAAGTATACTAGTATACTAGGGCCATTGTAGATAAAATAAAATAAAATAAAATAAAATAAAATAAAAAACAAGAGAAAATTTCCAGCAAAAAACTAAAAAAATTTGAGATTAAAGTTGAGTTTTTCTAGGAAAAACTTGAAAATTTCAAAGTTTCAAGAGCCAAAAATTTCAACTTTCAGAAATTTTATGGGTTTTAAAAGTCAAAAATGTTCAACTTTTGCCACTCGTTAATTTCAAAGTTATTTCTAGCATTTTTTTTTTACTTTTCAAGCTCAGAAATTTCCAACTTTATTTCTAGAAAATTTCTGAGTTTTTTGGCAGAAATGTACTTCTTTTTCTATCTACAATCTAATACATCATCATAAGGAAGTGAATAAAATAAAATGGTAAACACGTTGTTAAAGGGTTAATAGAGGAGCCATGTTGTGATGACTTCCTGAGGGCAGAGTTTCAGAAATAGCAGCAGCTTCTTAAAGAGACAGAGGCCCAATTTCAAGTTGTTAAATTTCAAATTAAAATTTTTTCTAAGTCATATTTGATATGGATCACACTTATAATAAATGCAGTTAACATAGTTGCATGTTTGTAATATAAATTGATACTATGTGGCTGGAAAACACACAATACTGCCCCTTTAAAGTTAGCTGATCACTGCATGAAGAGCTGGCAGTGACAGCCAGAAAGCTGAAACCGTTTGGTTTTACCACGTGTGGTAATTCTGTATGCGATGCTTCATGCAGGAATAAGGGTTGGTCAACCATCAGGAAGTAACAGTGGCGAGCCTGCATGTCCCCCCGGAGGAAACTGTGTCCTCACTGGCGGTTAGGTAACCACTTCCAATTAGGATATGATGGAAATCATCTGAGATTTACAGGGATTTTCAGGAAACGGCTTAATAAGAGTAAAAAAAAAAAAAAAATGTAATGTAGAATGTAACTTACTGTTTGCTTAGAGCATCCTTTCTTTTTCTGTGTTCTTCCTCTCATATTTTCCTCCTCATCGCTTCCTCAGTTTATGGATCTTTCCGCACTTCTCCCTCTGCCCCCACGCTTCCTTTTTTTAAAACATACATCATCCCTCTTCTCTCCCATCATCATACATTGTCTCTCTTTGTTCGTTCCCTTCTTTTGCTTTGTTTCCTCGCACATAAACAAGTATCTTATGAGCAATTATTTACATTCTTTGAGCTAAACATGGCCGACGGCAGCCTTCGTGGTAACTGCTGGGCCCTGTTAAGCTGTATTTCACTCGCCGCGCAAGAATTTAATATATCATATGAGCACTGAGGGACTAAATGAATTTGTTTTACCACGGAGCAATTACACCGCAATAAACAGAAGCAAGTCCCGCTACGCTGCGCTCCTCCTCTCAACTTAATTCTCCTTTTTTTAGCTTTTCTTCCCTTTTGTCTTCCTACTTATTCCTCCCTGCAAGGAATTTTTGTTTCCTACCTTTTCATTTATTTATTTGATTTTTGTTATTCAATCTGCTGCGTTATCCCAAGCACTTTCTGAAATCTGTACACTTTTTTATTATTATTACTTTCATGGGTTTTTTTCACTTCAGGGATGTTTTTGCTGCAGCCTGGGACTGTTGCTGCCCAGACACAGCGTTGGGCAACGCAAGGCTATCTATCACCGAGCCCCCGCCGGGGTCCCGTCAACCATTTCCTAACAAAATACCAACAGTCTGGGTCCGGAGCCCGCCATACATTACGGCTGCTGTTGTCCAAGGACTGATTTCTCCTCCGAGTCTCTTGGATTATTTCACTGTAGTTGTTTGCAAAAATGTGTTGCTTCTGAGGAATCCGTTTGTGTTTTTCATTTTTCTAATTTTCTCTTTTGCCCCTAAAAACGTGCACAAGGAATATAAAACTGCCAGCTTGTCGCAGTGATAAATCAGATCACCCTGTGATGAACTGGTGCTACATATACTACCAAAATACAGACAAAAGCAGAAATCGGAATTTTATGAGTAAAAAAACTGAAGAAAAATAAAAATAAAAAAGTCAAACTACTCGGTTACCCAAGTGTGCACACCCTTAAAATAATCCTTCCTTGGCTTTATGATTCAATTCATCCATCCAGTGTTCCTTGGTTCAGACTTGCCATTGATTATAGGTGATTAACTATAAATAGGAGCCGTTCCAGCAGGCTTTTCTTGGTACTCTCTCACTTTTGTACTTTAGCTGAAGCCATAATTTGCTGGAAAATTACAAAGGATCTCATCGTACAAAGGAATCAGTCAGGAGAATGGAACGACGCAAGCTTCAGTTCAATTCAGTTTGGTTATGTAGAACAATTCCACAACAAATGTCATTCAGTCCAATCAGACATCATTCAAATTGATCCTAGTTATCAAAAACTGCAGTCGTTTATTATTCAAATTGGTTTAAAATAAAGTTTTCTATCAAAGGAGACCAAGCAGACTGCATTGAGTCACTGACTTAGAGTAATCTTCTCTTTAACAGGAAGAAATCTCCAGCAGAACCAGAACCATTTGCTCTGTGGGAACGGCCATCTGTCATTAGTGACTGGCAGCTTGAGGAGACAAATTATAGTCACAATATTACCAAAAGTATTTATTCAAAGATATTCAAAAATAGTGTTCCAGTCACTCATAAGGCCACTAGTGTACACAATCAAGAACCTAGAGCTGCAGTCTGGTTCAGCTCTAGGTCATAATGCAACTTGTGCTTTAAGTCCAGTCATGACATTTCTTCTTTACTAAATACTAGAGGTGTACTGCAGCTTTCTGGCCGATGGCCGATAACTAATCCCTAAAAAGCCTGACCAGCTGATTCCAATTCTGGCCTATACCAATTCTTCTGGTCTGAAATATTGCTAAATATAGCAACAAAGTTACTACTTTAGCAACAGTGGGGTGACAATTGTTAACTACAAAAGCGCAAGCATAATAGCTACAGCCGGAACCGATTGCATGGCGAACTCCTACCGCCGTCGCCACCAACGGCCTCACTTGTAACTATCAGCCAATCACCAATCTCCCAAAATGAAAGAAATCTGGACCGATTAACCGGTGAACCTTTACTAAATATTCCTCAATCTCCTGTTTGTGGTTTTATTAAAGGTGGTAGTTGGCATAATATCCAAGAAGTGGGTCAATGGACGCAAAGGTGCACAGATGTCAACTGTCCTTGGAGTTGGCAGCTACAGACCTCCAAACTTCATGTGTGCTGATTGATGCTCATTGAACATCAGTGTATGGCCTTAAAAATGGTCTCCTCTCAGAATGATCAAAATGTTCCATATACACTTTGGAACTCTTAAATGTAGCTTAAAGACCTCCCAGAAGAGTTGAGGCTGTTAAAACCTGCAGAGTGAATGGACTGAGTTTATTTACTGCTACTCTAGCCATACTGACAAATCAAAGCACTTTACACTACAGCCACATTCACCCTGTCACACTCACTAACTCGCATTCAAACATCATGCACAGATCAGTGGGCAACTGGATCTGACCAATGGCACATCGAGACGCGACAGGAGGAAGCTGGCATCAAACCACAACCTGTCAGATTCAAGTAATGTGAATGTTATTTAAAAGTTAATTTATTTCAGTCACTCAATTCACAAAGTGAAACATTATGTACTTATTCACAAACCATTTTCAAGTCTTGATTTCTATATGATTATTTTTGCTGCTTATACATGACATCTAGGATTAGTGTATTACATCAGACCAGTTGAAAAACATATTTTAATTCAGAAATGTGGGTAAGCAGGTTTGTTTCCTGCTTTAATGCTGTTATTTTCAACAACACTATCAGGTGTTCTGGCATTTATTCATCATAGTCATGGAAATTTCTAAGAGTTATAGATGACTGGAGATAATACAGGACATTCCCGGAAGTAAACTTGCTATAGACACATTGCAATGTGACGTCACACACGCTGCCCCCCAGCTGGAGGGCAAAAAACTGCTAGCCAACGATGACTACCATTAGATTTGGTTGTTAACATAGCACACTAAATCTTAAATGAACATGTGATATGTAAAAGAAAAGGGATGATTTGCTTTACTGTCAGCACAGCAAGAAAACCAGACAACAGGGTCCAATAGCATCACATGTCGCAGGTAAGGGAAAGCAAGAGAGCGGGAAGTAATTCAGTCATGCTCGCATGACTTTGACAAATTAACACATAGATGAGCTGTGGAATTTGGTGTGTTTCAGTTCAATAAAAAATAAAAAAAGAGGGCAACCCAAACACCAACTCTCTGATATGTCATCAGTAGAGCAGGTGTTTAAATTAGTTAATCAACCACTGCTACTGTTCAGGTGATCACTTATTAATCGGAAAATAAACATCAAGCCTGAAAACATAAAACTGTAATGGAGTAAATGTTCTGTTCTTTGTGTCGGAAATGTGAATTCTACAGTGTTTTTCTGTGTAGAATTCACTTGTGAAGCTGTGGTCAGTCAGTTACTATGGCAACGTGTCCACACGTAACATAGTGGACACACGGTGCGAGAAAAAAATCAGAAGACGAGTGGTTTTGAGTTGTTCTTTGACAGTTTTCCTTCACTGCACTAAATTAATAACACATACATCTCCAGATTTCATTTTGTTAACGAAAATGTTCTACCGTGGAAACGCAGCTACGGATGTCAAGTAAAAGGATCATCTTTTCGCCGTCCGTTGTTGTGCGGATGTTCAAAATGTCCGGATGTAAACAACATGCAACGTGTGCACTTCTAACGTTCATCCTCTGGTGTACCTGAAGGGATTATGTGTTTTCTGACCGCACCTTTATTGTTTATACCTTTCTATACATTAAGATTCTCATTACAAGACTTGAACCTAATTCGATATATCACCATTATTACTCCCTGTTGCTGGTGTCCCTTGACGCGGCTGCATCCCTGACATAAACTATCCGCCCGGATCCACGCCCTGGTTATAAATGGCTGCTGTTGGTCAGCGTGACATTCTGCTGCCGGTTCATCTGTCCCGATGGTCAGATATATACGACATCGTTCCTGTATCATAAATCCACATACACACACACACACATACACACACACAAACAAAGCAGCAGCCTCCACTGTCTTCTTGTATTCTGACGATTGATGTGCACCTTGTTGCTAAACGGCTGAGATAATTAAACCCTGCGCTCTCCTCCCCTTTGTTTATGAGTGTGTGTGGTGTGAGCCTCACTGAACACTCCTCTGGTGCATTGCAACACACACATACACATACACACACACACACACACACATACAACTATGCGTATTCACAGAAAATTGGAAGACACACGTCCACTCTGTCTCTCTCCCTCCTCTTCAGCACCATGCTAACACTATAAATCCTCACTCTCTGTCACCGATCACAGCTACACACACACTCACTCAAACACACAACCTCTCTTCCTCGGTGGAAAGCGAGAGCGCGGGGACGGAGAGAGAGAAAGCACCTGCTGGTGCTGTAAAGCACTTGCACAAACGGCGTCTGTGTTCCGGAAGACTTCAATAAATGGGAAAATTATACAGTGCAGGAGGAGCGGTCGCCTTTCAGACGAAGGTGCTTCGCCTCGGCCACGCAGCTGATGGCCTCTCTGGAACGCACAAGTATTTTCAGTTAAGCTTCTCGTGTAAATGTATTAGCGCACTTGAATTAGGACAAAATTAACTTACAAGTAACTTTTCCACAAGAAACAGGAGCTTGTTTAAAGTAAATAACTCCTTAACATGGATGAAAATGTTCTACTTCCTGTGGTCGATTATTTCACTTATAACAAGACATTTTTCCCATGTAAGTGAAATAATCTGCCAGTGGTACTAGGACTTTTTCATCAATGTTAAGGAGTGATTGACTTAAAACAAGCTCTTACATTTTACTGAAACGTTCCTTGTAAGTTAGTTTTGAACTGAGATATTTGCAATAGAAACGCAACCAAAATTGCTTGGTATTTTACGAGTTTAAAAAAAACAAGGCCTTCAGCAGAATTTGAGAAGCAGAATTAGATACACAAAGTGGAAAATGACAACTAAATAATTCTCAATAGGCAGATTTAAACAGAGAAAGATGAAGTATAAGAATAAAGTGCCTTGTAGGACTATTAGCACCAACTGAACTCCACGTTTTGTTTCACCAGAAACCAAAAAAATAACTTGTTGGAAGTTTATGTGATGAACTGAGAAAAGGAGGAAACAACAGTGGACTGGAAAGAAAATGATAAATGGTCTTAATGTTTATTGCTTTACAACAACCAATCCCCCAAAAACTGGTATACATATCTATTCACCCTTTGCTGCCACTACATAAAGTCCAGTGAAGAGCTTCACAATTCACCAGACAAATGGTGAAATTTAATCTCAGTAAAAATCCAGCAGTTCTGCCCAAAAAAAACACTAAATCTGACCAAGTGTGTTTGCTGCAGTTTCTAGCACAAATATCTTTTAGGACGCTTGAAAGTGACTATAACAAAATATCCCTCCTGCAGCTCTCCTGTATCGGACAACATTCCCTTACAAACTTTGTAAATATTCCAAAATAAGAAACTCAGATAAACACGTGAATAAGTCTGTTCACATGAGCAGCTGTTAAAAGGGTCACGTTTTTCGGTGAACAGTTTTGGTGCTGGGATGAGGCCATTTTTCTGCCGTATCAATATCGGCTTATTTTTGAAAAACTGCAATGGAATCGCTTTTTCGCGTGATATGAGTCACATGATCGACAACCGGATGTTGCCACCGGTGCAAACCAATAAGTGGACGACATGAAGCAGTTGGAGGATATTTTTTAATGACTTTTCGCACAAACAAACTTATTCACGTGTGATTTTGATTCCCTCTCTCATTTAACAGAACCACCAAAATTGCAAAATTGTGGGTTTTTCCAACATTAACAGAGTAACAACAAAGTCTTGAACACATTTGTAATGGAAACGCAGCCACAGTTAAGTTCCGGACGTCTTTGCTCTCAACAACGCCGTAAATGAAGCTCAGAAATCCTGAGATATTGTAAATAAGACGAATCAGAGGACAAAGTGACCACATGCGATTGTCCCGCTATCAAACAGCCACACAACAAATATAGACAAAACAATATATCCTCTACAAGCACACAGAAAGAGGCAGAAAGGGGCCATAAAAAAAGGCTCGCAGAGAGACTACAGATGACTCAAAATGCAGTTTAGTTCTTCTCCAGAGTGTGTGGGAGCCTGCACTGCTCCGACTGAAACACCGGGGACCTTTTTCATGTCTGTACTCAGGAGCCTCTTGTTTCATAATGACTCCCAAGATTAAAGGACCAAAAGGAACAGGCAGAAGGGAAGCTCAAACCCCAAACCGATGGCACTGAGCAGCCGCTCTGCATCTCTTCAGGTGGGACTTCCAGCTATGATGCTCGGCTACTTCCTCCCTGCCTCTACCCTGAGGCCAGTGTTTTTCTTTTTCTTTTTTTTTTTTCTTTTTTTTTTTGCTGCACACGACGTCTGGCTTTTAGCACACATCGTTTCTCTCGTGCAAACACACAGCCTGATGAATAAGTAAGGCCCAGCCCGACTGGCTGGCTGCACTCCGAATTACAAAAAGCGCTCCACTTCATTTTCCACAACTTTCAAACGATTATTCCACAAAAACCTGAAAACACACACGGACTCGCCATTTTGTTTTCTGGTCCTTTTTATCGATTTCCACTGCTTTCATTAGCAGCTCAACCCCTGCCTTAAAGGAGCTATTCAGCAGTGTTTTATTTTATGTATTTAATTGCTTATTTTTATAGAAATAAATCTACACTAGCGATAAAAACAAAGCAGAGTAATGAAGTATGGATTTCCACTGCAACATTTCATAAAATACAAAGTTTTTTTTAAAAGAAAGAAAGCACACTAAACAAAAAAAAAAGCTGCTAATGTTGCTTTTGTTTTTATATGTAGGGGTGAGGCTAATGATTATTTAAGTCATCGATTAACTTAAAGATTATTCTAACGAGTAATCGATTAATTGGGAAATTAATTTGCCACATTTTACAGTTTTCATTTCGTCACTTGAAACTTTTGCATCAAACTTTGGGAACATCAAAAGATGCAAACAAAATAAAATAAAAAGTATCTGGTGAAGCTAAAACTATGACACTTGAGTTTTGGCTCAAATATATTTATGTACAATTAAGTTTTTTTTTTTATTATAAAATGCAAAATAAATGTACTTTTTGTGCATTATTGACCTACCTGCTAATTTGAGTATGTTCTGTCAGCCAATGTTTTTATTGAGTCTTCATGCTTCAGTTAATAGTTTGATTACTGATTAGTTGACGATTATTTCAATAATCGATTAATCTCAATATATCCGATTCATCATTTCAGCCCTGATGACATGGCAAGAGATAATCAAAATAATCAGCTAGTTTTGGTGAAACCTATAATAGATTAGCAACATCTGATTGTTACAAAAGTTTGATTGTAGTGACTGGTAGGACCAGTTCCATTTTAAATCTGTCAGCTTACAAAAAAATTGTTCAGAAACTGAAATAGTTCTGTTTAAATGCGTCAAGTGACCAGCACGATGTGGTTTTTACAACATTTGACTCAAAATGATTGTTGAAAATCCTTTCAGCAATAATACAATCGGGACTGTCCAGTTTGCCCAAGTTATCTGAACAAACCACTAAATGCATTTTTATGACAACACACTAAAGTACTGGACACTTTATGTCTTAGCTGATGTCTACAGCTATGGGAGAAAGAAAGCTGGTTTTTGGAGAAAGTGAATTTGTCTAGATTACACATCGACACAAATAATGATGCAAGTTTTTCACTTTAATACCGATACAGATTCCTGAGGTTCTGTACCGATATGATACAGGAGAATGGTGCTGAATTACCTGAAAACATTTGACACAAACAAACGAAACTGAAACACACACAAAAAAATGTTTGACTACATTGGTCAAACATGTAAAAAATAAACTGTAATAAACCTTCTTTCAAATCTTTCATTAAATACAAATAAGAATTCTAGATATAATGTAAAATAAATAAACCATGACATCGCTCAGAGTATAAAGAGTATAAATAAACTGAATAGATCCCTTATTATGGATCGTGCACATTGTCACCGATACCCAATTTAGAATTTTTTTCAATATCAGGACCGATACAAATATTGTTGTGAATTTATAGAGATAATAACTGTATCGGTCCTGATATTGTAAAAAAATCTAGATCAATCTAATAAAATTTGATCCAGATTTATATATCGTATAGAAAACTCCAGTCGAGGTCTGAATAAATAAACTTTTAAAGCAGAAATTACCAGATGCAGTGAAACTCCTTTAAAAAAAAAAAAATATCCCTTTAAGGTAGCAACAAAACAGGCTGCCAATCAGATTCCAACTTCAGCTCCAACACCGCCCTATTGGGTACACAGCAATGTTTACCTACACTGCTAACATTGGGGGAACAGACATAATAGAAACTTACAAGTGCAACTGACGCCCCCAGCTCATGCTGCTCTGGGCGGCAAGCCATATCCCCTTATCGAGAATCGTCCCATAAGAAGGCAAAACAAAAATGCTGAACATAACGTGATGTCACGTGGGTATATATACTCTTTGTAACGAGTTTTATTGATTTGACAGAAAACTTTAGCTAACCGCTAACCCTAAACTCAGCTAACACTCCAGCCCGAACCCCAGGATCCCAAAATGTCCACTTGACTGTAATTTTACCTGAAAATCTTCGAAAGATGTGTGAAAACAAGCACGCGCGCGCGCCAACATCCAAACACGGAGGAAAAAACAAGCTCATCTCTCTTTTTTTTTTTTTTTTTTTTTTTTTACTTCTTTGCTCCCGCAAACACCCCGCATCACACGCAAGCAGCCTTACCTGACGACTCGATGGAAGTAATCCTGAATCCCAAGAGGAGCCAGGTGACCCGGAGCAGAACTGGAGGAAAACGTGCAGAAATAATCCCACCTCTGACTCCGTCCTCTGATTCCAGACACAAAACTGCCTTAAAAGGAGAAGAAGAAGAAGAAGAAGAAGAAGAAGAAGAAGAAGAAGAAGAAGAAGAAGAAATAGTAGTAAAGCCTTTCTCTTCCTTTTTCCAAAAGGTCCAGGTTAGTATCTGTAGCGGATGAGCACAGTCTCAGCGGCAGCAGAGGGGGGAATAGGATCTTTTCTCCAAGATGCGGGAAAGCTGAAGTCCGCTCCAGTTAACCGCAGTTACGCACACTCTTCCCCCCCTCTCACCTCCTCTCGTCCTCCTCCTCCCCGCCAGCCCGCCCGCCCCCACCTCCAGCTCCGCCGCGCTCTCCTCCGCCTGTCCCGCGCCTCACTTCCAGGACGGAGGACGTGAGTCAGCGACCCGGCGCGCTCCCTCCGCGCTCCTCCAGGAGGTCCTCCCTCCTGGCCGGGATGTGGGGTGGAAGGAACGAAGGAAGGAGTCGCTCTACTTTTTTCTTCTTCTCCTTCCAAAAATAACTTCCAATCTGCGATGTGGAATCCGCGACGAACACGTTTAAAGTGTGTGCATGTGTTGTTTCCAAAGTTTTTATATTATTATTATTTATTATTATTATTATTATTAATGCACTTTAATCTTTGATAATCACCTGACAGTTGTGTGGAAAATCTGATTTATTCTTCCTTATATGCCGATGCAGTGACCATCATAGTTTGCGATCAGCTTGGGTGTACAGTGCAGGTGGAGTTTGCAGCAATATTTGCAAAGAATATTTTCCTTCTGGGAAAAAAAATGTCCGATGTTCAATCAACCAATCAGATCATGCATAGACATTTCAGCTCTGGAAAGCTATTAATAACTTCAGAATATTTAATAGTATTTTATCCATTTGCGTTCTAGACTTCTCCGCTCCTCTAATGCGTCCCTCAGGGGTCAACAAGGAGGAGGAGGAGGTGGGGGGGCTCCCGGCTCAGTCACTGGATGTTGTCCCGTTTTGTCCACAAAATGCCAAAAATCTTCCCTCCCAAAAAAAAAAAGAAAACCCAAAATAAAAACAAGTCCACCTGGAACGAGTTCCGCTAGATAATTCTCCTGTCGGCGCAGGGAAAGAGATGCGCAAAAGCCCAGAGCCGCTTCTTTTAGGACTGTCCTCAGACAGATGGGAGGAGAGAGAGAGAGAGAGAGAGAGAGAGAGAGAGAGAGAGAGAGAGAGAGAGAGAGAGAGAGAGAGAGAGAGAGAGAGAGAGAGAGAGATCTGCTTCCTTTAAGCTACAAAGTGAGGGGGAAAATGGCTCAAAAAAATTTTACGAATTCTATCTAAATCTTTGCAAAAAAAATGTTCCTTCCCCTTTCAAAAAGTGCGGAGTCGTCGCTTAAAACGGAACCAAATAACCTTCCTCCCATGATGCTCCGGCGCTCGGAGCGGAGCGGAGGCAGGATAGTTCCCCTCTGCCTCCTGGACCAGAGGAACTGTTGATGTTGTCTGAGACAGACAGACAGAGACCGGAGTGGACCGGAACCAGCATCCAGCAGCCACTGAGCACGGGCGCTGTTCTTTCAGCACCACACACGCACACACACACACACGCTCACACCCACACAGTCTGAAACACACTCACTCTATTTAACTGCTGGAGTTTCCATCTTTTCGTCCACTTTAACTACTCTGTATTTACAACAACAATAATAAATAACATTATTGTCATTATTTGAAGAAAGGAACATATGTAGAGAAAAAAAATCAGTTAAGCTAAGGAGAGAAATGGGAAGGAAGAGGAGAAAGATAAGAAAAGTGCGGAGATAGCAGAAGCACCGTCTGCTGCTTCTACAGCCGCTTTTGATGCACTATGTCGCCCCCTTCTGGTCATGGGAAGAACTTATAGAGAAATGGGAAAAATTAAGAACCAGAAGTGGAGGTAAATGGGGGTGAAAGAAAGGTTGATAGAAGACTGCAAAACTTCCTACGCTAATTTATTCCACAGTGAAACTCAGTCGGAATGTCTTAAGAAATGTCTATGGAAGGCAGAGTTTGACATTTTGAAGATAAATTTGTTTAGTGAAAACAAGGCAGTTTTGGGGAAAAAAACGTGTTTTTCAAAAAAAAAATTGTTTCAGCACTAGGATGAGGTGGTTTAGGGTTTTTTTTATTGAAATTGGTTTATTTTGCAAAACTGCTATGAGAAACACTTTTTTTGCATCACACAAATCACTTGATCAACAACCGGATGGTGCTGCTGGCGCAAACCACGAAGAAGAAGACAGGAAGTAGTGGAAGGATTATTTAATCAAATCGCAAAATTGTGAAATTGTGTGTGTTTATGACAACATTTTGTGCACATTTGTAATAGAAGCTAGCTAGTTAGCTTGAAAAAAAAATTGAGGGGCTCCAAAGTTTGTTGTGGTTCATGGTGAAGTTGTCTGTCAACAAGTGGATTGTGCACTAAAAAAAATGGAACTTCAACTTTATACATTAAATTTGTTAAATTTACTTTATTTAAGATAACTTGAATTTTATATATTTATATATCTTCTTGGATATACTTAATCTGACTACTTGTAGCAAATCCATCCATCCATTTTCTTTACACCCTTGCCCCTAATGGGGTCGGGAGGGTTTGCTGGTGTCTATCTCCAGCTAACATTCCAGGCGAGAGGCGGGGTCACCCTGGACAGGTCGTCAGTCTGTCGCAGGGCAACTTGTAGCAAATCAACTTTTCTTAAAAGTTGGATCAATTGTTTTCTCTTTTCAAAGTGAGGAAGAAGAAATAATGATACACAACTTTCAGTTTTTGTGGGGGGGCATTTTGAGGAGTGAAGTTCATATGTTTTTCCGCCTTTTACTCTGATATCCCCAATAAAATCCAAGAGTCCCTCTTAAAAATATCTAATAAAAAAGATTATCTGTCTGTCTACTGCTCCCGGTTTTTCTGTTGTTGGGGTCCGACAGGTTTGGGTGAATTTGCTTCCAGGGAACATGATTAAAATCATCAGTGTGTGTTCTCAGAATCAGACGGCGTTGCACAGCGCTGTGGATAAATGGTAACAGAACATTTGTCCCTAATTTGAAAGACAAACATCGCTGCGTTCAGCTCTTTAGCCCCGACCGGCTCTGCTCTTTTCCTTCACTTACTGTGATCAGATATCATGCTGTTCATGGAGTTAAAACAACAGTTTTCTCTCTGATAATTATCCCGTCTCATTGACCAATCAAGCTGCTGCTCGGCACTGTAAAAAAAACAACTTTGTTATTGTCAGAATTGGCCTTTTAGCGCAGGATGCTAACCTGGTATTAACCTGTGAGTGCTTTGTGGACAGCTAGATAATGGAATCCCTTGCAGGAGGTTTTGTTTTCACTCTTTATGCTGCCATCATTCGTTCTTGTTATTTTTGATTAATTCCTGCAATCTTTACCCCATTTCGCTTTGAAAATTAGTAAACTGTGTGAGCTGTAACAAAAAAGTGCAATCTGGGGAAACATGAAAAAAAGAGTGCCTTTTAGGCTAATTCTGGCACTTTTACAATGTGCTTTTAATGTCAGCTACGCCTACCCTATGAATTAACATCGATACTTTAGTTTCAGATTCCCTCTTGATTTTTTTTGTTTGTATTATTTTAGTGTTGTAGTTTATCAACTCTGCCTCAAAAAATATTTGTTTTGAGTTTCTCTGAAATTATATTTTTTGCATTTTATTTAGGAAAAAATGCACACATTTGTTTCATTCCATTGTTTCTGTTTACGAAATACCTTAACATATTTAGATGGTAAACATGTGTAAACTGTGTCCACATTCTGTCTATATATCGAGGAAATAATTCAAAGACAACAAAGCACAAAAACACCTAAATGTCAGCCGTTTTGATGATTTATCAAACAACAATTAAAAAGTATCGGTATCGGTGATACTGCCCTGTATTTACTTGGTGAAGGATCGATACCAAAATAGTATCGCCCGATATATTTTATGGATATAAATTGATAAAATTATTTTTTTTAAAAAGATGCAAGACACTGTACTTAATTTCATATTGTCAATTATTTAGTGAACAGAGAAACATGCAGAAAATTAGATTTTTAGACCTTTATAAGATTGGTGGATAAGATCTGCTTCACCTGTAACCATCGGACGATTGCAGATCCCTTAAGGAAATCGGAGCTGATTTGTCAGTGTAGCCCGACTGAAAATACCTTTTATCTGTTTATGTCCTTCCCTTGTATTTGTTAAACTGTATTTGCAGTGACAGTGCAATGCTTTACCTTTTCACACACATTTTAATCCTACTTCAATAATGTCTCTCTCGAACATTTTTCAAGCACCGTTTAGTTCTGTTAGGAGACTACTGGTACTGATGGGTGACTTTTGGAGACCGTATCAGGCTGAGACGCTGAGGAACAGATGGCCAGCGAGATGTTTAGGATCACTGGCAGTCCTTCCTGCCCTTTCCCTCACCCTGGTGTCATGCAGCTCCTAGGTGGAAGGCAGCAGACAGCCAATAAACCACTCAGTGGTGCAGAAAATGTGCTGGACCTTGTCCCTCTTGTCTGCGGAAGGGGAGGCGGTCTGTATTAAGTTGTGTGGTAGGGAAAATATGCTGTCAGTCAGTGACGTCTAAACAAGAAAAGCGCTCAGTTATGCAATGAGTTATTTCACCCAGAAGATGCAAGTTTGTGAACCGAAAGTCAGAATGTGCTTGTTATCTACAGTAGCTGAACTGCTAATGAAGGGAAATGTAGCTAGCTATTCAATTAGCCGTATTTAGAGCTTATTCTGCAAAAACATTCCAGGCATAAACAAACCCCTTGAGTGTCTGAAAAACTGAATATGTTTTATGAAATTGATAAAGTTCCAGGTGCTACATGGCATCCTCCTGCAGTTTTCTGAGCTTCTGACAAACAGCCCTCCCTATAAACTCCCCCACTCAGCTCCTTCAGACTAGCCAGGAGCAATTAGCAATGTTCAGAACTGCACATCTGCTGAGCTCATTATAGGAGCTGCTTCTCAGTGAAATGCTGGTAAAAACATTTTTAAAGGGTTAATAGAGGGCTTCCTGAAGGCGGAGTTTCTAAAGACAAGGAGCTGGTCACATTTCTAAAAATCTGATCTCTGTTATTCAGACTGTCATGAAAAGATCAGATATCGGAAGCATTAAGACCAAAAACCAAAGAAAAAACTCAGATTTGGGTCACTTCAGCCCGCAGTGTGAATGTAACATTTTGTCAACTCAAATCCTGATCTCAGGGGAACTGAAGCTGCTCTGGGATTCAGACAGAAATCAGCTCCAAGCGCTAAGACTCGCTAAAAGTAGCCGGCTCCATCGGAGACTCCTCCAAGGAGCCATTTGCAGACTCAGACAATATCTTTGGTCCACTTTCAAACATAAATGTGGATGCATCAGTTTGCCTTTAGCAACAGTATCAGGGAACCATCTGGGGCCTTAAAAAAATATAACACCACACTGACGTGGAGCCTGAAAGGAAGACAGGAATGAACCTTAAACATAGCACCAGGGGCCCCTCTCTGTCCTGAGTCGTGAGGGTAATTCATTCCTCCGGTTGCCCTCCACGAGTCAGGAGATTTGGTTTTCATTTCATTATCTGTCCTGACGCTAGGCATGGCATGCCATTTGCTTTAGCCTGAGGGAGGATCAAAATAGAAAAAAAAAAGGAGCGATTTGGATGAATTCCCAGAGTGAGCAAAATGGCTCACAGAGAAGACGCAGCGCTTCCAGCAAGAGAGAGCGCGGTCGTGATTCAACAGGCGCCACCGCTCACCGCTCGTTTCCGATCTTAAAACACGGGTTCAGGTCTTTTCCCGTCGCTTCCGCTGTTTGCTCGTTGGAGCGGGCCTGAGTCAGCGGAGCTTTGTTAGTTGGCTGTGCTGTGTTTGGTGTGAGCGGCTGAGAGGGGTGTGAGTCTGAGTATCATCGGCGTTGGTTGGTTTAAACATCTCAGGAGTGAAGATAAATAATATTCAGCGACAGATGGATGCAGTGGGGAACGGCTCTTGAGGAGAAAAACAGGGTTTGGCCAAAAAAAGAGGTGGCAACCAACATTTTACTTCTCAAAGAACACAGATTTCCTGAGTTTTGTGAGGATTTATACCCATTTCACTGGATTCACTGATTAGGATTAGAAATGATCACTGCAGGTGATCATTTCTTGTTTACTTCGTAAAAGATCTTCTTCCACTATTAATGTCAAATTAAGTTTGTTGTTGAGCAGCTCTCTGTGCAGGTAAAGACAATCGAGATGTCAGATGTGTTTCAGTTTTGAGTTTTCTCCTTTCTTGTGTGCAGGAGCAGCTCAATAGTTCAGAACTGCCTTTAAGGCATTTCTTGTGGTAGATGTGTTGGACAGCCTGCACACCAGTTGGCCATCTGCAATATTTTACAACACTTTTTTAGGTTTAAACTGAAGCAAAATTTGATTTGGCAGTTTGTTTAAATGATGCAAACTACGCTCGCTTACAGTATGGATCAGTAAACATCTGAAACGTCCTCTTGTTAGGCTGCGGTCTGAAAGAGGATCCAGCCGGGAGAAGTTTGATTTCTCCACTGAAGGCTTTAGAGGTTGAGACTCAAAATTAAACTCAATCTGTGATATTTCCATCTGCGCCCTGAAATCAATAGAAACATTGAGGCGATGGACAGCGGGGAAAGCTAGTAAAAACACAGGCCAACATCAAACCAATTTAAATCCCAAGTGAACAAGCAGATGCTCCAGGTGACGGAGTGTGGAGATGTGTTTGGTGTATCAAACCAAACACACAATTTTAATTCTGTGGGAAACTAAATACAGAATGAACAACCAATCAGGATGGATGCTGTCTGACACTGGATGTGTTTCCATTACAAATTTGCGCACAAATATTTGCCAATATTCTACTGAGGTCGAAACAAAACAGAATTTTGCAATTGTGGTGTTTCCATTAAAAAAGCTAAATTAAAATCATTAGTGAATAAGTTTGTTCACGGGATAAGTCATTAAAAGTCATGGCAGCGGCAGATGTAAACAGTTACATTATATATATATATTCATAATTCAGCCATTTAGCTAGCGCTCATCTTCTATCAGCCAATCAGAGGAGACGACAGAGTCCTGTTAGGCGTCAGGAGCAATTATGGATGTGGCTTTTTGGGGAAATTGTAGTCTGTGATTTTATGGAAAAGCTATGGATTCAATATGTTGGAATGACAAAACGTTTTATGAACTGTGTCGTCTTCCTGTCGTATTCTTTGTTGTTTCTGCCAGTAGTAACATCTGGCTGTTCATCACGGGCCTCATCCGACAAAAAAATTTTCAATATGGCTGAAAAACCGCCTCATCCTAGTGCAAAAACTTTTTCATCGAAAACTGAGTTTTGTTTTGTTTGTTTTTTTCAAAATTGCCGCATTTCGATTAAGCAAAATTGTTTTCGCAAATTCAATTCGCGCAGTTTTACAGTCAATGGAAACCAACTGTTTAGGTCTAGTCCAAACATACAAGAGGGAAAACAAATATGTTTTATGTGCTTTGACCTTTCATTCACATGAAAACCGTTTACGATCACCAATAGCAATTATTTATACAAACTCCAACCAGAGTCAAGATTTCAGAAACCTCCATATTTGTGTTTGCATGTGTTCATAGGAAAACAGAGATTTGGGATTCTGCACATTACATGACAAAACAGCAAAAGCAGAAGAAATCTGTAAGGATTCAAATTTTTCTCAGGATAATCTGATCTCAAAATTTTGCCTCTGATACGTATGAAGATTCATTGCCTGTGTTTAACACCACTTTTTACTCTTTTTAAAACTTTTATTACTCTACTATAAAGCTTTATATTAGTTTTTTTCAGTATCTTGAGTAAACCTGGTTTTAGGCGTTTCCTTTTTACTGCTGTGAGATTATTTTTCCAATGAATTCTGTTCTTTTCTGCACTAAGAAGCAAAACTTTCGTCTGGAAGTTTCTTATTGTTCCGGCGATCGCAGCTCAAAGGGAGAGCTGAGCTGTGCTGCGTTCAGGTTCGTCATGTTAAAATCATCGTTAAAGTCAGGAAATTAACATCAGTCATAAAGGTGCTCATTCAAACCCGTTCAGGCGCCATTCCGTACACAAACCCTCACGTCCCTTAATGGCGCTCGGTTCCTCACAGACGTCCTGCTGTGACGAGCCGCAACAAGACACGTTTTACAGGATTCTGTTCAGCTGGATGTGTAACAATACAGCTGCAGGCAGACTTCCTCCAACTCTTTGACACGACATAAATAAACCAAACTAAGTGACAGCTCACTTTCAGCTGAATGCAACAGGAAGAGCAGCAAAGGTTAAAAATACATTGTTTTTTGTTTATGTGTGGTAATTTAAAAAAAATACAGATTTTTATGTATTTTCATTTTCTCCACAATACAGATTTCTTCAGTTTTTGCGCCTACATATTTCAGATAATTCAATAAACTTTAATATCAGTGTAAAATTGTATAAAAAACAACAACACAGATTTTGAGATGAAACTCAGAAATTTTCTAGTAAAAAACAAGGAAATTTCTGAGCTTGAAAAGTAAAAAATTGACTTGAGATTAATTTAACAGACTTTCGTGAAAAAACTTGGAGGTTTTTGAGTTTCTAAAGTCAGAAGTGAGATGACTATGAAGGTCTTACAGTTACCATGCTGAAATTAAAATGTACTTTTTGATTTTTCATATTTAACTGTTCAATCGCTCAGTTACATAAAGCCAGATGGTTTATGTCGTTTTCCTTCCCTAATAAACATATTCATATTTTGGAAAATGCCTTTTGTGTTTAGTTAGATTATTTTTATGGTTATGAAACAACCATATGTGGGATTATGTGGGATTACTGAAAACAAATTATTTTCTGTCTTAAACAGCTCTTTCAAGATAAAACCACTTTCCACTTTAAGTTGTCTAGATTTATCTCAGAATGAGGAAGAGCAAAATAATGACAGTCTGGATTTATCAGTCAGCCTTCTGTTTCTGTCTGTCCACAAATTATTCTAATTAGATTCTGAGATAGTTTTCCAATTAGCAAAGAGGGGGAAAATTAGCATGAAATAAGGGATAGTGGATGATGAGAATTTGGAGTGATTGGAGGACCAAATGATGATTTTAGCTTAAAAAAAAAAGAACGACTGGTTAACAAAACTAAGAACTAAGAAAACAGAAGCAGGTTAAAGGATTATCAGTGAGATGCTCAAATGTTTTCTCCATTACTGGCTCCTTTTCCCTCCAGCTGCGTGTCCCATTAGCCGCTCCATCTCTACATCCAGAACGCCACGGAAACCAGCTGACAACTCAGACTGTGCAACAGAAACATGAGTGGCTAATAGAGCGGCTGCATTATGCAGCCTGTAGCAGATACGTCTCCATGGTGTGTATTTACAGAACGTAATAAATGTGACAGACTGCTGGAGCATTGGGGTTAGCAATATTTGGCTCTTTACACATGTGAGAAAACAGAACAGATGTGGATTAACAACCCAAACTGGGCAGAATCTGTAAAAGGTTGATGCTCTGAACTCACAAACTGACTTTAAAATGTCTGGTTTATGCTTGAACTAAATTGTTTTGTGAACTTTTTCAAACTGCTGTCATTTTTTTATTTTGTCACTTTGGATTTTGTCGGCCAGATCAACAAGTTTTTTTTTCCTTTGGTAAAAAAACAACAATCCACAAGTCATTTC
The DNA here is from genome assembly GCF_051168715.1 of Poecilia mexicana. Lineage (NCBI taxonomy): Eukaryota > Metazoa > Chordata > Actinopteri > Cyprinodontiformes > Poeciliidae > Poecilia > Poecilia mexicana. Next base: position 30,614,003 of record NW_028263379.1, read on the forward strand.
TCCTTCTGGTGTTAAACCAGCACATTTGTTTTGGTTCTGTTTACCCAGAATGGCATGTGCTATAGAGGAAGTCTTAAGGATATTGTATTTTATATATATATATATATATATATATATATATATATATATATATCCCATATATATATGGGAGCTTGAGGGAGATACTGCGCAGAACCCTCAAGCTCCCAGGCCTCTGGTAGAGGACCTGAGCTCAGAGGATGAAAGAGACCACCCACGGAGGGTGAGAGGGGAATTTTTTTTTTTTTTTTTTTATATATATATATATATATATATATATATATATATATATATAATGATTTTTCAAGATTAAACAGCCAAGATAGAAGAAGAAACATAAAGAAAAAACAACAAAAAGTAAACAAAAGCAACAAAAACAAAAATCAACAAGACAGAACAGTCAAAACACTGTCAGCTAACTGAAGGTCTGATAAGAAGATAAAATAAGGGCACATCAGACCGTAGAGTGTTATCAAGCATGAGACAGAGTCCAAGCGAACAACAGACATTTCTGGAGACATTGTATCAAACAGCTCACCATCGAATATGGAATATCAATAAAAGGTGAAAACAATAAATTATAATCACAGTAAAAATAATAACAAAGAAAAGGTAAATGAATAAAATAAAGATAATACAGGTCCAGATGAACACGACAGTCATTTTAGCCCATTATTTTGTATGTATCTATTGAAAGGACCCTAAACATCAAGGAACTTCTGATGATTGTCAGACAAAGAGTATCAAATTTCCTCAAGATAGATACAGGACACCATATCATTAAGCCATTTCTTAAAACAAGGCGGGGTAGAGGATTTCCATTCCCGCAGAATAACCCGTTTTGTCAACATTAGTGACTGTTGTAGAGACATGGGAAGAGTAAGAGAGGATTTAGAGCAACCCAAAATTATCAAATACCTATCTGGACATAGAAGCTTACCATAAGCGTTGCTATAAAATTCAACACCAGAAGTCCATAAGTTTAGGGCAAGAGCAAAACAGATGACCCAAAGTCACATCACCTAATTTACATTTGTCGCATTTTGGTGAGACGCAGGGAAATAGCTTATTAAGTTTAGTTTTAGAAAAGTGCAGCCGATGGATAACTTTGAATTGAATAAGTTGCAGTCTAGAATTAATAGAACAGGTTTTGATTCTCGAAAGACACAAATCCCATTGCTCATCCGAAATCTCACCTAGTGCATCAGATGGGGATGAACTGAAAAGCTTAACAAACTGAAAAATTATGTTTTTAGAGGTAGGGGGCTTTTTTTATAAGCTCATAGAAACTATGCTGTACCGGTAAGGTTTCATAGTGGGGGAAGTGCTGTTTGACAAAATTCCAAGCTTCCAAGTACCTGAAAAAATGGCTAGAAGGAAGACCGAATTTTGATTGGAGTTGCGTGAAAGAAGCAAAGTGATTATTAATGTATAAATCCTTAACAGCAGCTTTGCCCTTATTTAACCAGTGCTTTAAAAACTACATCCATATTGCCTGGCTTAAATGCTGAGATCTGACAAATCGGAGCCTAGATGGAAAAACCAGGGAGATTCAGGACATTCTTTATCTGCTTCAGAATCCTGAATTAATTTTTTAGGATAAAATTATCCTTCAGGAACTGAAAAGACAAAGAAAGATTGGAAAACAATACTGCAGCTAAGGAGGAAGTAGTAAGTTCTAAGGACGCAAGGTTTTCATTCAACGGGCATTTGGGTAATAACGCGTCAACCACCTCACTTCTCGAATAGAGATGAGTCCAGAAAACCCAGGATCTGGCATTACACGCCCAGTAGTAATATCAAAAAACAGGAAGGCCCAGACCACCCTCAGCAGTAGGTTTCTATAGGTGAGACTTTGATATTCAAGGATGTTTACCAGCCCAGACAAAAGGGATTATAATGGAATCTATCATCTTAAAAAAGGAAGCAGTGAGGTAAATGGGTATATTTTGAAAAAGATAGGTAAATTTCGGGAGGACCACCATCTTGACAACATTGACGCGACCAATCAATGAAAGAGGAAGGAGCCTCCACATGTCGACCATAGATTTAAGTTTGTTGATTAAATCCAGAAAGTTAGCCAGAGGTGCAGCTAAGCGGCCTTAAGGATATTGTAGACAGGAAAAAAGGAGAGATACATTTCTACCAAGAAAAAGTAAAAAAAATCTGAAATTTTCAGATCTCAGAAATTTTCTGTAAAAAACAAAAAAAAAAACATTGGAAATTTGAGTTTGAAAAGTCAAAAAAATTGTTCGAAAAAAAATTCTAATTTTGAGATTAATCTACAATTTTCAAGAAAATACCAGAATATTTCTGAGTTTGAAAACTTTAATTAGTTTGAAAAAAACAAATTAATTAAATTTGCTAATTAATTTTCAAAAATTTCAAGAAAAAACTTGTACAATTCTGAGTTTGAAAAGTAAAAAAATTTTTTATAAGAATCTCAAAGTTGGAGATTAATCAAGCTCAGAAAATTTCCAAAACTCAAGATTTTTTTTTTTACTTTTAAAACTCTGAGATTTCAGCATTTTTTCTAGAAAATAGTTTTTCGGCAAAACTTTACATCCACAAGGCCTCCAACAGAGAGGCAGATATTAATTCAGTCAAAACACAAAGAAACCAGGTAAAGTGTGTGTTTATCCAAAGTGTGTGTTTGTGCTGGTTTGGTGTTTTTTGGTCTTGGGTAAACAGAGTGGTGATGAAGGTGGTTGTTAACCAGATGGAAACCCTGAACCACCTGCACCGGCTCCCATCTGCGGTTCAGCGCTGAACTTCCTCCGGGTTTCTACGCCTCAGAGACGTTTGTCTGATCTATATGTGATTGTTGTTATCAACCATAAAAAACATCTGCTGGATGTTGCTCACACTTCATTTCCTGTGATGTGTTTGAGTCATCTTGAGAGCTAGTCTTTACAGAGGGAAATCCCCAGACTGATGGATGCTTCTTGAACAACTGAATTCATCTTCTTAACTTCCGTTACATTCTGATAACGTGAAGGTAGATCTACCTGGGGAGGTCTGAGCTTTGGCCAGCTTCCATGTGAGCCTTACTCTGATTGCGTCGTCAAATGATGAAACAGTCTGAAAATTCAGGATCAAAAATAGAAGATGGCTTAGTTCTTTGCAAGGGACTAAACTATTTGCTATTTTTCGATGACTCTCTTGCTAGCTGCACATTTAGTTTAATAAACTATTTATTTCGGAGCTAATCATTAGTTTGTTTAGCTTGTTAAGTAAATATTTAGTGTGGAGCCAAACACCTTGCTAGCTAAGAAATGTGTTGAAAGTTTAAAATTTTGTTAAGCTAAATAGTGACACGCTAAATATTGAGCTTGCTAACCAAATATTTATTCTGGAGCTAAATGCTTAGCTTCTTAACTAAATATTTAGTTTGACTCAAAATATTTTTGTGCCAAGCTAAATATCTAGCTAGCTAAAAAATTTGTTTGAAGCTGAACATTTGGTTAGCATGCTCAATATTTAGACTCAAGCTAAGTATTGAGCTTACTAACTAAATATCTAGTTAGGAGGTAATTAGTTTGCTTACTAAATATTTAATTTGGAGCTAAATATTTCTCTTACCATTTAGCTTGGAGCTAATATTTAGTTTGTGAGCTAAGTATTAGCTTACTAATTAGATATAGCCTGAGACTGACATTTAGAAATGAATGGATAACATGGCCAAAATATGACTTTGAATGAATGAGGCCCCATTTTCTTTCCTCTAATGACTAAATAATGATAATGGCTAAATAATCCAAATTATTGCTATAAATTTTGGACCGTCTAACTTTACAAATGGCTCCCCGTAGAACCACGCATCCTTTTTTGCTTACACGTCACAGTCATTTGCTACTATGCATCGGTCTGTCGCATAATTTGGCAGTGAAAAAAAAATGCAACCAGTCCTCACATCAGAGCAGAGCCATATGTCCAGGCGGCCATGATGAATATAGGAGCTGACAGATGATTAGACAGCTGATTAGCTGTACCCTGAAACACTGCGGCTTTCTGTGTGTGTGTGTGTATATGTGTGTGCAGGTTGTGTACCGATCTTGTGTGCAAGTGTGCGTGGGAAGGTGTGTGAACATCCATCTGTGTGTGCTCCCACTGTAGTCAACAGCTGACAGAGAGAAGAAAAAAAATCAGTCATTTCAGACAAAGATTTTTCCTTCACCTTCTTCATTAACACGCAGTTATCCAATCACCTACGAATCTGTGTGTCGCCTACGTTTTCATTAATACTGTTATGAAAAGAAGTCTTGGAGAACACGATTCAATCTGAGCACTGCAGACGACGCAAAACAAACACAACCTGGTGTCAGGAAGCAAAGGTACTGCAACAGACACCATCACCAAATGAAGACTTCTCAAATAAACTCGTTTTCTTTGACAGATCATTACCACAAAATCACAGAATTAACACTTAACATCCCTTTATATTTGTTTAAAATTGATTTTCCTTGCATCTCTAAGAGGAGCAGCATAGATACATACTTAAATTTATGTGCTTTTTTTAAATATATTGCTACATGGCTCTATAGTCTGGATGCCTAATCTCAGAGTAAAGCTAAAAAACTAGAGTTAGTAGTCAGACAGCTGAGTTTAACAACTTTAGGAACAAAAAAAGTTTCAACATACAGCTACATAATTGAAGAAAAGCACCAATTAACTATGTATTTAAAGAAATGATGTCCTCAAACAACCAGGTACAGCGAATTACATGATAAAATGTTAAATGTTTTTCCTTTGTAGATGTTGCAATGTTGCATCCCAGAGTAGCTTTGCTAAGGTGCCACACTTTTAGACTTCAAAGACGTTTGTGACCCAAAGCCTCCTGGTGCCAATCGGATCATTTTGAGCAATTTGACTGGCCTTCCCTCAGTGTACGCCACCAAAGTAGATTTGAGCGAACCACCAATTTTTAACAGCTGCAGCTTCTCATGAGGCGGCCGTCTTTAAAACCGTTGCTCCCTGTAGGGGGGGCGCGAGTTTCCGCTGTGTGTGCTGCTGGGAGAGAACAAACTGTTCAGCTTTACCTGCGTTTAATAACACGTGGACTGTTACTCTGATGGGATTTTACACCATTTGAGAGACACCAGATTGGGCTTTGAGATGCTAATGAGTTGGAGTGTTCTGCATGTAGTTTGGAGACGTTTTTTCTGTCAATTTATTTGAAATAATTCTGGAAAAACCCTAAGATGAAAATGTTCTTGGTGTGCTTTATTATTGCCCTCCTAATGGTCAGCGCTGAGGTGAGTCATTTAAAAAGATAACTGGTTACACTTACGACTTACTCAATTATTTCAGTTGCTTCAACAAAGTGGTGCAACAATTTGCATTGTTACTTTTCAATTACGTCCTTTTGGATCTGTCAGATAGGTGGCGCTGTAATTTCAAATCACTACCCGATAAAAGATTACATTTATATGTTTTGGTTTTTAATGGATTTTTTTTGGCTCTAATGTTCTTTATTTCACAGTCGACTGACAGGAAAGAGGGCTGTAAGAGAGGAGGAAGATGTGTGGCAAAGGCCAACATGCCATGACTTGAACTTCATAGTTTGACTTCGTAATTTATTCCTTGAAATTGGGCCTCTGTCGCTTTAAGAAACTCCTGCTCTTTTTGAAACTCTGCCTTCAGGAAGTCATCACAACGTCGCTCCTCTACTAACCCTTTAAGGTTTTTTCCAGCATTTCACTGAGAAGTAGCTCCTATAATGAGCTCAGCAGATGCTCAGTTCCACCAGGTGTTTGCTAATTGCTGCTGGCTAGTCTGAAGGAGCTCAGTAAGGAAGGGCTGCTCTGTCAGGCGGAAGCTTCACAGAGCAGCCAAGGAGGAGCTACGTCTCGAAGGCAGAGCTAGATCCACCCAGGTGTTTTATGCAGCTGAATGGTTGCCATGGAAATTAAAGGATTCCTCCAAAACTACAGGTATATGTTTGATGAGGGAATAACATAGCATGATGCAAAGCTCAAAAAAACTTGATTTTACATCCTGTCCCTTTAATCCAAACTTTCACTTTGGCTCTGTAAGCTTTGCATCCGTTTGTTTGGCAGACAGAGACGTGTCCAATCCAATCCCGCTCATAAATTCTAACCTACACACAGACTAGTCCGATATGCAATAGCCACTGGTAAACAGAGTAAATCTGGTTGGTTGAGAGAAATCTAAACAAAATTGTCAGCATGAGTTTGGTGTGTCCTTTCAGGAAGCTTACAAACCCTAGTCATCAGCATCGTCATTCAATCCAACAGATTTCACCTGCTCAAAACTCTATCATCATATTTATAGCTGACCCAAAAAGAATCACATGAAACACATTCATGGGATTTGTGCCGGCAATCAACAAGCACTAAATATTCAGCCGCATGGCATTACATCTAGTCTCTAGTCATGTATTTAATCTCCCAAACTACTTTTATTGAGTTTTATCTGGGAACTATTGTCTATCTACCAGACTTCACCCACTAACTGCCTCCTACGCACAAGGAAGCATTTATCTCCTGAATAGAAGAAGATTGTAAATGTACCCTGAGTTGAGTTTTAATGTTACCCAGCTAAGAGTTCCTAGAAGTAAAAGAGGGGGAACACATATGCCTGTTAGGATGTGCCGACATATTTTTGTGTACATTAACAAGCTCCTACACTTGTCGAAGCATTACTTTGTACGTCTCAGTGGGAAATATATCTTGCTCCAGTATCCCACTCACTTGGACTTCCTACTGCTTTGCATGCCATTTTTTCCCTTGTATATGTGCAATTGCACTTGGACAGGAGACTGTATGATCCTGGCATGCTCTGGCAGGCATGTCGTCGCTCACAGGGACTCTACGTCTCTCTATTGGTCCTTCTCTCTCTCACTCTCCCGCGCGCTCTCTGCATGTCCCTGGCATGCGCAGGCGGAGGCGTCACTTCTGATTTGCTTAGGGGGGCATGATGGTGCCACTGTGCACATGTGTTAGTTTTTAGTGTCTGTGTGCATTTAGGGATTTTTTTTTTCTTTGTTGTTGTGTTTGAGCTGTTTAGGATAGGTGTTGGAACACCTTTCCTCCCCCTCACGCCTGCCCTCTCTTCTGCTTTGGCTTTTGGCCAAATCAAGTTCATGAGAATAGTGGAACATATGCTAGGCTCCAAGGCAGCAGAGCAGACAGCCATACTCTACTGGACACAGTGTACCTCACTGTTGTTCTCTCCATAGCATCATGTTTGAGACACAAGTTCCTTGACTCAGCACACAGAGAACTGTGCCGTTATCTAAGGCTTGTGTTCTTACTAGATCGTGTATGAAAAATTGGCAGGAATTTACAGTTAAGATATCAGATTGAAGGGTATAAAGCACCTTAGATGTACTTCATAGACCATCCGTTCTATGAAGTACATCTATTTTATAGTGTCTCAACAAACCAAATAATCATATGGCCGATCAACGAAAGCAGCCTGCTGTCCGTCACGTCTCTTGTGCGCAATACACGGCTTGCTCCGGATTGTACCAACCCTGAAGTGGTTACGACCTGCTGATAAAGACGAATCTGGCAAGGGCCGACTGCGGAAGAACTGGTTTGAGTCACACCTATGGAGAAAGAAGGGCTCCTGTGCTGTGTGGTAGATTCAAACTTTGCCAAGTCTGATGGTAGGGGCGCTAATGCAGTCATCCACAGGCCTACCATGATTTTGAGTTAAAAAAAAAAATAGTTTTAAGTTTGTAGAAAATTTGAAAATAAATTTTTTTGGAAGAATGTTCCAAAACAAAATTCTTCCAAATGTTTTTGGAAGAATATGTTGATTTCTGACTTGTTCTTTAACAGTTTTTCTGTTATTTTCCCTTCGCAGTGGCGCACTGCACTACATTAACAACACCTACATCTTCAGGTTTCATTTTGTTAACAGAATTGTTCCAGAATTGGATGGCAAATAAAAAAATTTTTTTGACCTCCAGCATTGTGCATACACAAAATTTACAGATGTAAACTATGACATGGGTGCTGTGGTGGCACAGGGGCGAAGCATGACCCACGTAGTGAGGCCTTGGTCCTCGTGGCGGTGGTCACAGGTTCGATTCCGGGTATTTTGACATTCGCCACATGTCTTCCCCCTCTCTCATTGCCCTCTTTCCTGTCAAACTACTTTCAAATAAAGGCCACTAGAGCCAACAAAACCTTTAAAAAAAACTGACATGCAACATGTCTGTAGTTTAAAAAATATAGCTTAAATATCAGTTTTTTGCACTTCAGTTGATCCATACCAATTAAAACGTCAAAAAAATCTCAGATCTTTTATCCGTGACTTGTCAATTTATTTGCTGCGGTTGTTATAATATAGATCATTAAAGACCGGAAGTGGTTATGGAGTTTCGGTTAATAATTTCAGATAATAATTTAAAAAAAAGACCCCTGACCTCAGTCTCCCTATGTGTTCACATACTGACCATACTATCTTACTATTGTGCTTCCAACCTTTTCATCAAAGAAACTCTTTAACCAATACCTTTGTTTGTCTGTAATAAACAAACAATGATTAGCCTGGTGGGGGAGGAAGTAAAGCCTGGAGGCCTGCCAGGCTTATAAACCCTAAGAACCCCAGATCAATGCTGAAGCATGAAGTTCAAATATTACTGTCAATCTGTGCAAAAAGTCACATGTAGCTCATTAATGACACCTGGAGGGAGGAAACTTTTTCCGTGTATTGTTAAAAAGGGTTTATCCATTTTCAGCCAGGATTTGACACATTTATCCTGGGGATTTGTTGGGAAAAATTACATCAAGCTTGTCCTAACTTTCATTTTTCATCCTCTGTCAGCGTCGACCCGTTCTGCCAGGAGGCATATCCTGCTGAAGATTTCTTACCAAATTTATTGGATGCAAGTTATTGAACAATACAGTGCTGCGTTGCCGAGGTAGATTATCTAAAACCGCTCCCTGTCGCTGACAGCAGTTACCTGAGCACTTTGTCACCGAAATTAACTTTTGATATTGATTCAGATCCTTTTCTTGGGCAGATTAGAGGGGAAGATTTAGTGTGTCAGGATGTGGCTGTGTGGAAATGTTGTGCCCTGCCTGAGCAGCGGTGAACCTTGGCCATTTCCTGTACACCACCAATCTGTCAAGCGCTAATATTGAGTACTTTCAAAGTGACTTAACTTTTTTCTGCTGTCAGAAGCGTTTTTAAGCTGGACATAGTTTTTAGCATGTCATTGTCTAACTTTTGGTTCTGTTTCAAGAGTCTCAGGTTAAACAAAACTCATTAAGGACTTTGCCTTTTTGTACAGATGCCTACCTGTTAATATTACACACATCCTCCCAACTTTTGCTGTCGCCATTTTACAGACTAGCTTAAGCGCCGCCGGGTGGAGCACAGAGTGTGGTAATTTACTGATGGCTGTGTGTGGGGGGAGAAAAAATCTATTTCAGATCAGTTCGAAAAGTTAAAAAATAAATCCATGAGCACAAAAACGAAGGATATTGCTTCTAATTTCAGTATGTTTTATAAACGCACAACATAGTTCCAGTTAGCTATCGTCCCCCCCCATTTTATTTATTTCAGTTAGCGACAATGTTCTCATTTTTAGTTTGCCATTTCGTTAGTTTTAGGTAAATATAATAAACTAATATTTGAATGCATTTCAAGAAGCAATACGGAATGTGTCTTGGTGGAGGAGAGGAATATGAGGGTTGCTATGAAAGACAGACGGATTGAGAAGGAGAGTCTGCTGAGGGTAAGCGATGACAGGGAGCAGGAGAAGAGATGGGCAGATCATAATGACATTCAGGTAGAAAGGGCCACTCTGGAGAACGTAGCAATCACGGATGACATTCAAAAAAGAAAAAGGAAATTTGCAAACTTCCAAATAGTTTTCTCGCCCCCTCTGGGCGCTTTGAGGCATTTTTTATTGTTGTTTTTGATTTCGCTGTCTTGTTCTAAATCTATAAACCAGAGAGTGATGGAGAAGAAAGAAAATGGGATTTCCTCCAGATCTGCCGCTAAACCGTAAACAATTCCTGAGCTGGGCAGTTCAGTCTTCTGTCCTTGGATTTTGATCAACTGCTTTTTACAGTTGGTTAAACAGCAGGTAATTCAGCTGGGCCATCAAGTCAGTCAGGAAAATTGGATTTTAAAGCAGCTTTTGATTTCTCAGAAAGCATGAAAGGGAAGGTGGACTTGTTAAATGAAAGCCCTCGTGAGGCAAATGAACAGAAGGGACTTTCAGATTTGTGCTCTTTGAAGACATCTGGTCTGTTTGCGACTTTGTACTCTAAAGCCTACTAAGATGGAGTACTACTTTTCCATTCTGCTTGTCCTTGTAGCGCAGCGGGGGAGGAGGGAGGGCTGAGGGGCTGGTGTCATTCTACCATCACTGTGCAGCAGGGAGAGAACTGCACCCTGGACGGGTTGGTAAGATTTCACAATGCAGAAAAAAAGCCTCCTGCATTTACATATCAAAGTTTCAGTTGTATGTAATATGAAAAAATAAAACAAAAAACCTGGCAGTATCACCCAAATCAACACCATATGACAGTTTTTATTAATCTACTCAGGAATATTTTAGAAGCATGTCAGAAATTAAAGCAATAAGCAAAAATAACAGTGGTAAAGTATATTTTTGTTAGAATTGATAAAAAAAACAATATATAGTTTTTATATTAAAAATATATTTTTCTTCTCTTGTGTTTGAGAGTCTTAAAAATCTCTAAATGAAATTTAATGTATTATAACAAAATATAGAAGAAGAAAAATAGTCTCATAACAGATTTTTTGTCATTTAGTATCCTGTGGAATTATGTGTATTTTTTTAACTTTAAATTCAACGGGAAAAAAATTCACGTACAGAAATACAAATTCAAAATGTAACAAGAAATTTACTTGCAAAACTCACCCTCAAAAAAAATCCAGAAGAAAAGGAACAGCAACAATCCGCTTGCATATGAAGTGTCTTTCCGGTGAACCCAGCCAAAGCAATCAGAACCAGATCGAGTCGAGCAGCTCCGAGCCAATCAGATCACGTGACAAAGCGTTAGCTGGCTAGCGTAGCTAACCGTTAAAGGGCATCTTTAAGGTTCTTCTAAGTGGCAGAAAAACATTATCTGAAGTGAAACGGTAAGTCTGATTACTGTACTCTGTTTCTAAGTACCTAGCAATTATCTTAGCGAATTAAATCAAAGAAAGAAAAAAAACTCCTCTTCTAGAATAAAATGCACAGCTGTCATCGATAGCAGAGCTCGGATGGGGGCGGTGGTGAGTAAGTGGTTCGTAGCCAGAGCGAATTTAAAAGTAAAAATAAATTCATATACATTATTGCATAGGATACAAATTCACCGTCTAAAAATAGTCTAATTAGACACAAGCACTTTAAAGGCTGCTGATGCTTTCATTTAGTAGAAATGCTGTTATATTTGGAGTCAGAATTCTATTCCAATATCATTTTGTGGGTCAGAAGAGAGGAAAGTATGAGAATTCATCAAATAACACCTTGTATGAGTCATTTTAAAACTATTTTTATTAACTCAGGGGCTTTATTTGTCATATTTTTATAATCTGTCTGTCTGGTTCAAACAGAATCTACAGCAATGCGTAATTTAAGGCCTTCAGAAAAGAAAAAATTTAAAATAAATTTAATTCTACTTTAGAGTATTATATTACTCATCTTTGAGATTCAGCAATAACACCTAAAAAATACAAATGAGTACTTAATGGTTATAGACAAAGAGATTAAAAGATTTGCTTTGGGGTACGTAATATTAAGTTATTGATACAAAGTGAGAGCACAAACTGGTCCAGAGCCTCAGAACACTGCAGCCGATTATTAAAAGCTGTAAAACTCAGGTTCAGGTGCTGTTCTATTTCAGGTCAGGATGACTGAGTGGTTTGCTCATTATACCTGAGTCAGGCCTGTAGCACGCCCTGCTCATACATTTTCTATAGCAGTGGTCCCCAACCTTTTTATAACCGCGGACCGGTCACAACTTGGAAATTTTGCTGCGGCCCGGTGGGGGGTCGCAGAGGTCGCGCTAGACTTTTTTATTCTTCGTCATTTTGACCGACAGGATTTTAAATAATCGGTCATGTTCTATTTTTACCCGTCAAATTATAATTACGTTAACATCGGTTATTTAGCCGCATTTTTATGCGGCTTAGTTAATATTCACCCAGTTGAACGTGAATCCAGATCCCATCACAGAGGTTTGGAGAATCGGCCGACAATTCTTAAATCTTGCAGTCTAAACCAGACTTAAGACTCACAAGCTCTCTCTACTCATCTCCTCTCGCCCACTGCCCAAACGCTCTCACTTTGGTCGCTATGGTAACGTTTACATATCCCTTCAAAATAAGATACAGGTTTGTTCTTTTTGGTTAATGGGGGTTAAAGTGTGGGTTTTCTCTTTTTATTTATTTCTTTTGGGATTTATGGGACACTCTCTCTATGGGGTTCATTCTGTTAATGTTGAAAACTGTAAGCTCATGGCAAAAGGTCAGAGATCTCTTTATTTGGTCCAAGTTATGTACATCTTATGTTACCTATCCAGAACATTTTCTTTATATTACTTAAAATGAATAAGACAGGACTACTAAACTGTATCTCGTTGAATGTTAGAGGGATTAACAACCCTATTAAAAGGAAGAAAGTCCTAACATACTTTAAGAAACAAAGCACAGACGTCGCCTTTATCCAAGAGACCCATCTTACTGATATAGAACATTTAAAGTTGCGCAGGGATTGGGTTGGTCAGGTATTTTATTCCTCTTTTTCATCTAAAGCTAGAGGTGTAGCCTTACTCATCAATAAAAATCTCAGATTTCGGTTAAATCATATAGAAAATGACGGATCTGGCAGATTAATTTTGGTAGATTGTGCCATAAATACAAACAGGGTAATACTTGTATCCTTATATGGCCCAAACTTAGACAATCCAGAATTTTTTAATGACTTAATTCTAAAACTGGCAGCGATTGAAGCGCCATGTATTTTGGGCGGGGATTATAACCTGGTTCTAAATCCATCAATGGATCGCTCCTCTCCTAAACATGTTACACTATCCAGATCTGCGTTGGCTCTGACCCAGGGCATGAAAGAATTAGGATTGGGGGACGTATGGCGTTTACATAATCCTATCAGTAAAGATTATTCATACTATTCCAACGTCCACAACACTTACTCAAGAATTGACATGTTTCTGATCTCACACCCACTTTTGTCACAAATTAAAACCTGCTCCTATTTAGCTGCTACGATTTCAGACCATAACCCCATACAAATGAAGTTAGAATTTCATCAACCGGTTTTCTCTTCTCCTAGATGGAGATTTAGAGAATATCTTCTTAGAGACCCTGAATTTGTTACTTTTATGAATACTAAAATTGATATATATCTGGAAGTTAATTTAAATACCTCCTCACACTCAAATATATGGGAAGCACTCAAAGCTTATATGAGAGGGCACATTATATCATATGTCTCATATAAAAACAAACAAAAAAGGGAACAGCTTTCTCAATTAGAAAAAGATATAAGGAGTTTGGAGATTGATCATTCAAGAACAAAGCACCCAGAATTACTTAATGTTTTAAAACAAAAACGGATTTTATATGACAACCTGTGTACAAGTAAAGCTGAGGCAGCAATGGCTAGAACAAGATATCATTACTACGAATTTGGCAATAAAACAAGCAAACTACTGGCGTGGCAGATAAAAAAAGAGGATAATGAAAAATATATTCAGAGTATTAACACAGATGACGGTAGATATTTAGAAAATACAAAAGATATAAATTCGGAATTTAAAAAATATTATCAATTGTTATATAAATCTGAACTTCACAAAGACAGCGTAGGTATAAAACAATTTTTGAATCATTTACATTTACCTAAGATTAATACAACTGACAAAGATATACTGGATGGTGAAGTGGGTGAGGAGGAGGTTCGCCTTGCTGTTAAATCATTACAAAATAATAAAGCCCCAGGACCAGACGGCTTTCCAATTGAATTTTTTAAAACCTTTTCAAACAAATTATTAACCCCCCTTACAAACATGATCAAGGAGGCATTCCAAAAGACAGCACTTCCTCAATCTTTAGAACTTGCAACAATAACATTACTTCCCAAACCTGGAAAAGATGTACAAAAGTGCAGCAACTATAGACCCCTGAGCCTTCTCAACTCCGACTATAAGATCTTGTCTAAAATAATAGCGTCTCGACTGGAGAAAATAATCCCAAAAATTATCCATACAGATCAAACAGGTTTTGTTAAGAACCGACAGGGAGCGGACAATATTCGGAGGTTACTTCATGTTATTGATATTACTAAAAGACGAAGACACCCCTTGGTAATACTCTCTATGGATGCTGAGAAGGCGTTCGACAGAATTGAACCTGAGTTTCTTTTTGAGACTATGAGAGCTATGAATTTTGGTGAAACCTTTATTAGATACGTAAGAACACTCTTTAATGGCCCTAGATCACAGATTTTGACTAATGGGGTTCTATCGGACGCCTTCTCGCTCTTTCGAGGCTGTAGGCAGGGCTGCCCAAGCTCTCCTAGCTTATTTTCTATTGCTATAGAACCATTAGCGATTGCTATCCGCTCTGACTTAACTATTACAGGTATAAAAATAGGTACAGAAGAACATAAACTTGCACTATATGCAGATGATTTGTTAGTATTTATATCTCATCCGTCTAAATCCTTTCCATCTTTACTGACATGCCTTGAGACATACAGTGCAGTTTCCGGCTACAAAATCAATTACTCCAAGAGTGAAGCGTTTCCACTTAATATGACAGAACAGGAGACACAACTACTACCTGGCTCATTTAAATGGTGCATGGATGGTTTTACATACCTTGGCATTAATATTAGTTCCTCGCATGATCAAATTTACAGAAGGAACTACATTTCATTAATTAATAAAACCAAAGCAGAGTTGGAACGGTGGATAGATCTCCCATTATCTTTGATTGGCAGAGTTAACTCAATTAAAATGTCTATATTACCTAAATTTATTTATTTATTTCAATGTATCCCCCTAAAAGTTCCAATGACATTTTTTAAAGATTTGGATAAAGCAATATCTCTATTCTTATGGCGAAAGAAGGTCCCAAGAGTTAAGCTTCTTACTTTACAAGCTCCCTATGCTAAAGGAGGATTAAATCTTCCAAATTTTAGAGTGTATTACCTGGCTTCCCAGTTCCGTACTCTATGGATGTGGACTCACTCAAATGATAACAATGTGAGGTGGGTCTCAATAGAACAACAAGAATTGAAATTCGGATCATTGGCAATCATCCCTTTCTTGAGTTCAAAAAAGCAACTCTCTACAATTACATCAAATCCTTTAATCTTAGCTACATACAATGCATGGTTTCAGCTACATGCTTTCTTGCACCTAAACATACAATTATTGGTTAACACACCACTTAAAGATAACCCCAGCATTCCCCAGCCTATAGCAGATGGAATATTACAAACCTGGGTCAGAAAAGGTATTAGATTAGTCGGTGATCTTTATACCAATAATGTTTTTGCCAGTTTCGATCAATTATCTGAATTTTATGACTTGCATAGACACAGTTTTTTCAAATATTTGCAGATCAGACACTGGATTAAGAGTCAATCATTAGAAATATTTCCAGATAAACCAGAGGAAACTTTACTTGAATCATGTTTACTGGATCCAAAACGTATCACTACAAAAGGACTTATCTCTTGTGTTTACAGAATGGTTCTTAACTCATCACCAACTTATAACAAATACTCGACAAAATCGAAATGGGAATCTGATTTAAACTGCAACTATGATGACAAAAACTGGAGCGGATTACTAAACTCATCTCAAACAATATTAATATCAACAAAACACAGGCAAATTCAATTTAACATTTTTCATCGCACATATTATACTCCATACAGGTTGAATAAGATGAATGCCAATATCACTAACAGATGTCATAGGTGTAAGACGTCTGTAGGCGATCTCCTTCATATGCTTTGGAATTGTGTACACTTGCAAATCTACTGGAATAATGTAATTCTGATAACATCAACAGTTTGTGGGCTTCCTTTAGATCCTGACCCCAGGATTTGGATACTTGGAGATGTTATGTCCTTGAAATTGAATTTTTGTAAGAAATACTTTGTTTTATTAGCATCATCCGCAGCAAAAAAGTGTATACTTAAAAATTGGAAATCTATGGAGCCTCCAAACAAGAAACATTGGATCAACGAACTGTTATCATACTGCACTCCTGAAAAAATTCTCCACTCGATACGTGGGACATTGGCGAAGTTTGACCAGATATGGACTCCCTTCCTGGACATCCTAATCAGATTGGACCTGAGAGACTGATCTGTATTGACCTTTACTGTCTTGTTTTAATTCTTCTAATATTTTTGTTGTGTTCTTTTCTCTTAACTCTGGCCTTTCAAAAGGTGAGTAGTGTTAAATGTAATATTGCTATATGTGTTACTACATGGAGAGAGTGGGTGGGGAGGGGGTGGGTGGGTTTTATTTTTGGGGGAAAAAAAAAAAGAAAAGGAAAAATATTGTACACTGGATGTAGATTTTGTATGGATGTGCATTCTGAATAAATATAAATATACAAAAAAAAAAAAAATAAGATACAGATGCACAACAAAAACGAACATTTTACTTTCGTGAAAATTTTAACTCACGATAATGACTAACGGGAGTCCTGAGCTTGTTTCTCTGCAAGGAGACGGTCCCATCTGGGAGTGATGGGAGGCAATAACACCCGAAGTGTTGCTTATATCCACAGCCTGTTTGGTCTCTACGTGGCGAAGCAGTTTGAAGCTTCATTGCCTCATTAGCAGCCGGTCGCCGCATGTTACTCAGAGCGGCTTGTAATGTTTGACTCACCTACCGGTCCGGGATAAATCCATCCTCCTGTCTCTTCTCTGGGCCTTTTCCCCTTTGCAAAGAAACTTTCCAAAGACATCTGATCTGTTTCTTACTCATTTTGCTCCTTGTGGGCTCAGTGTTGGCGCGCAAGTAACTGAGAGAATCCGGTTAACGGATTTTCAAAATGAAAGATCGTCCAGACTCAAATAATACATAAAACGGAAATGTTTAATTATTACCACTGTTCTATAGGACTGAGATCAGAGCTTTTAGATGACCATTACAGAACAATTTAATTGGTGGCATTAGAGTTGTTGTCTATTTGGAAGACCAATTTGAGCAAAGGGTTACATTTACAAGTATGATCTCATATTTATTTTTAGAAATGTGCTAGTCTTTTCTACAGTGAAACATCCCGACTACATGGTGCTGCCGCCTCCATATTTCAAATTCGGGGTCGTCTTCCTAGGCTTGCATTTACTCAAAATGTAAAAATGGTCAAAAATTTGCCAATTTTTAAGGAGCAAGTTACACTTTAAAGCTGTATGTAATCTTCATGGAATTCTTTTTATACATTTGTTAAAATGATCATTATGTCGTGATAGTACAATATGAGATCGATATTTTATGAAAAAACATCAAGCTCCTCCCCAGTGCCAACTGCAGAAACACACCTATCAGAAACAACCAATCAGAGCCAGGAGAAGGGACTTAGTGTTATCAGTCACTCCTGTGTTCATCCCTTCCCCTACAGCAGTTCACCACAACATAGCCTGCCACGAATGCTACCACTAGTTAGCATAGCCACAGATGACAGTGGATAAATAAGTTTTTTCTGGAACGGTAAGTTTTTTCTCCACCATTATCATATTTAGCAGAGTCCATTGACAGCGCTAAAACCCTTCTCCTGGCTCTGATTGGTTGGTTTTGACTGGGAGTGGAGTATTTATTCAAATGGCAATCTTAGCTCAGGAAGGAGGTGAACCTTTCACAGATCATCTGTCTCATACTTTCACGGCGTGGTGAATGTTTTAGTAAATATGGAAAAAACAAAGCTTGTATTAGTTGAGGAATTGTTTCTATGTGGATAATGACACCATTATAAAATTCAGCCAAGATCTTCACAAGGTCTATGAGTTTTGCTCCGGCAACAATACACACATTCAGTAACCAAATCACGCCGACATCTGGGACACCCAACCTCATCTCTTTTCCAAAAAAATGTGATAGCTGGTAACTTCCCTTCAGTACTTCTTTGTAGCTTCAACTTTTTCACTGAAAGTCACTCGTGCCTGGATGTCAAGCAACCCATGCATGGGTGGGTCAAACACAGTCCGCACATTAATATTCAGGAAATCCGCCAGCCAGATGTGAGGGCCGGTCGCTCAGTGAGCCTGTCAGGTGGTGTTGGGCCTCGCCTTGACGCTGATGGGATTTGAGCATCCAGTTTTATCTTTGGCATCAGCAGCGTCTCCTGTGTGTCCAGCACCGTGCTGATACCGCGGCCCCCCCCTACTCTCTCCTGCCACTCGGCGGACGTTATCTCATCTCTGCGCGTTGACATCAGCAGTCTGTCCTGTCCTCGCCGATTCTCTCGGACTCCCCGTGAAAACCCTCTTCAGCACTTTGCTGAAACCCATTACTGCGCCTCGACACACACTCACACCCCGGCAGACAAACACACCATATCAAATACAAGAACGCTCGGACGGAGATAAAGGTACGCATAAATGAAATGACACCAAACAAACGAGTGGCCACAGGAAGTAGTTTTATTTGTACTTTAAAGGAATTCGAGGGTATATAAAATATTGTAATAGCCTGCCAGAGACACACGTCTTTTTACTCCCCTTTTTTGCTTCCTGTCTTTGTCCTTGTCATCACACGGGCCGTAGGTCATGCGCAAGTGAGTGTTGGGTATTAGTGTGTCTGTGTGAGAGTCCAGAGAGACGATTATTCCGAGATGCCAGAGAAGTGAGAGATAGCGATCTCAGTCAATCTAATAGAGCTAACGGGTCCCACACACAGACGCACGCACAGACTTTTTCTGAAGCACTTTAATCCATTTAGGGAGCGTACTCTGTATTTGAGGAACGTACAAGTACATTGAAATAGGATTTAAGAAATGCCCTTATCTCCCTGGCCGTGTGTGTTTGTGTGCATGTGTGTGTCCTTGTGTCTTTACAGTAACCCCGTCTCTGTTCTGACTTGCCTGCCCCGCGCGGCTGATTTCATCAGAGCTGATAGCCCTCGTACATCACCAAATCTCGCCCTTGTCCCTCAGCTGTACGAGTCTTTTCCACGTTGTGGCTTTCACTTCAGGAGGATGTTATTTGGTATGGATCACTGAAAAAAAATGCACAGTTTCTGCAAAAAGGAAAAAGGGGCCAAAAGGGGCTGTCAGTGTTACTTTTTGGTTATTTATTCTTTCATGAAGGAGGCTTAAAGTAATAACTTGCTGCGCTGTCGTACAATAGCAGTTTAACCTTTGTACAGGTCTTTTGTCTGCTGTCTAGACGCTTGTAAGATGGTTTATTTTCTGTGGAAAATCCTCTCCAACATGTTGAAGGGGATTTATACGGTCTTTACAAGAGCGGCTTCCTCAGGTTGTTTGGAAGAAATAATAAAAAAAAAGCAACTGCAACTGAGGAGAGCTTCAACAGCTCTCCTCAGATCTGGCGTCAACATGCCATTCTAGGCAGATTCAGATGTCAGCAGCCAACTTTAAGCACAACCGTTAACACCAGGTGTTAAAATCTAAATCGTCTTAGATGCAAATCTGGGCTTTATGAAAGGGCTCAGAAGAAAAGTAACAGGAATGCCTGTTTTTGGTTTACCAAAATCCGTGTGCACAGGTGAAAGAAAGTTGGTGTGTACATGTCGTTTGTAATTTGGAAGTTCATTGAAAAGGTTTGTACTATTAAAAACACCAAGCCCAACGATAAGAGAGTGAGCGTGTTCAAGTTATCAGCTTAGTGACATGTTGTTCAGCCTCCGATGCGCTGGCTTGTGGTTGGATGTAAACGCCGGCCCGTGAAACCCTCGGTGAATTCAAAGGTTTATAGTTTATTAACAATAACTCCCTTGTAGTTCTGCGCTGTGGTCCACTCAAATCATTCAGATCTTCAGCAGCAGAGCTGCACCGCCCACCATGTGCTCCCCTAGCTAGGTTTCAGTAAAGTAGAGGGCTGATAAGGAGCAAACTGTCCGTTTCCTTCACCAGGAAGTGGACATTTGCCAGATGACAGGAGCTGAGCAAAAAGGTCCCCACCTGTGGATCTTGACAACTATTCCCCCCCGTCTGCATCTCCGGTAAATCCTGCAGAGAGAGAGCTGCCTCTCTTCTGACCAGGATATCAGGAAATAACTCCTTATATCAGTGAAAACTGCAGAAAAACCACTCAGAAAAGACTGCCTGATGCTTAGGAGTTGCTTCCTTGTGAAAGTGGCGTTATTATAGCAGCAAAGTAGAGTGGAAACACAAAAAAAGTGCGAGCGCGCATGGTACCGAGGCAGCCATCTGCGCCGTCATCTTGATCAAACAGTTTCAGGCCTCGAAAATAAACTTTAAAAAAAAAAAACTTGCAAATCTGATGCACTGGATAGATTTTGGTTTCTGACAACCGCATCTGTGCTTCTATCTGTGCAGATTGATGTGAGATTACTGTATGTCTAGTTAGGGTTTTTTTGTCCATATGATAGTGGTACATTATTAACAAACATTCATTTGTTGTTCCTGCTTAATCTCTCTCAGGGTTACAAGGTATTAAAGGTTATTCTTGCAGTCAAAAGGTGAGTGGTGGTATGCAATCGAAGCAGGTGATCAGTCATAGTAGTAGTAAACAGTAGTAAACAACTATACATGAGTGTATTTATGTAACATACAAGGCAGAGAATCTGTGGAAACTGAAGAGCCTGTATCGATGGAGAGAACATGCAAAATTACTTCACTAAGTTGGAACTACGTCCACCAGCTTTTCATTTATAACATCCAGGTACTTAAATGAATTCATAATGCCATACACTAAGAAGGTTACTAGAGCTTTAATATAAAAACACACCCACAGCATCACAGACCTTCCACTGTACTTAACACTGGACAGAGTTCCAGAAGGTTTTTATCAAACTACACATATTAATCTTTGAAATTTTAGGATGGAAAATGCTTTCTCTTTGACCAGTTAGTATATGAATATGTTAATGGTTGTTATGGAGACCTGCAGCGTAGCCATGACCTTCCTCTGCTGTTCCGCTCTATTCAAATCTGTCTTACAGCTCTGGATTTCTGCTGGGCCAATCAGCGAACAGAAGGACAAGTTGTGAATGATGACATTGATTTTCTTGAAGTAACAGCAGCCATCTTGTTCAGCTAAGCACCTCTCTCTTGGCAGTGGTGGACGGTTGTGTACGGCGGAGACAATGTCCGTTAGTTTCATAGTGTCAAACTGGCGCATTACATACGGCACGGACAAACGTTAGCTATTGGGTAAAGCTTAAAACTTCAGCGTTCACACCTCTAGGAAACAATCATTGCTCAATAACTAAGGGTCCAAACCCTCCAGACTGGGTTTAACCAGGAACAAATTTTCTTCCAGTTCTGTCATATTCCATAGCTTCAACCTACCTGGAGTACCGAGAAGTACAAGATGTTCAGAGCTCGGAGACATGTCTAAGGTAAGGAAGGCTAAAACGCAACAACCACCAAACCAGAAAACAGCTGAATAATATGAGATAAGACATATCAGAAGACAGATTAATCAAAGGGTTTATGGATGGATGAAATGAGACTGGTGGACCAGATGACTGGCCCTGTAGGCAGATCAGTAACGGTCACAGAACTGATCGGTCCTTTCCAGGTTGAAGATGACTTAAACCACAGTCGTCACAATAGCTAATTAATACACTGAAAAAGACACTAAAAGAATAAAAATGAATATTTAGACTATGTAAACTAGCGCATTGAACATTTAACTGCACATTAAATTAGATGGAGCTCTCCCTGAACATCCGTGTTCTACAGAGGCAACACAGCACAACCTACAGGACCCAAAGGATCTGCTGCCTCACTGCAGGAGCACCTTCATTATGCAACTACATATTACATATACAAGGTGGAACGGCAATTATATAACTCCAAGAGGCAACGCAACTTAAGACTTGAACCGTCTTAGTCTGCTCTCCTGAGGCATCGCCATCACCAGAGGACTTCAGGATGACATCGAAAAATAGATCTAATAAAAAATAACATCTTGAGTCATTTCTCTATATGTTGCGTGACACATAACCACAAAATAGCCTGTAGTTTGTTTAGACTAGGCCTGTCACAATAAACAATTGACTTATCATTTTTTTCTTTCTACCAAAAACTGGATGATCTTCAATCTGATATTTTGGTCTTTTCCTTCTTTTGAAGGGCAATTTTGTCTACAAATACTTCATAATTCATTTTATTTGTGTTTTTTTTTTGTTGTTGTTTATTTTGGATATTTAAAATGTCTTCCTGTTCCAGTGCTAAATGTTCACTAAAATGTAAAGTTTATTCATCTGTGAGAATGTGCTCTTGCATTATTATGCCTTTACCATTATATTGCTTGAAAATTGTCTCAAAGTGACAATATTATTGTTTATTGCAATAACGTCTGGGACAATTTATCGTCCAGTAAAATCTGTTGTGGTGACAGGCCTGGTTTAGACGTAAAGACGTTTGCCGTCACACAGGTGCTGTAGAGAAGGAACCCGTCTAAAAGTTACAGACTTTTAGAAGTACAGAAACAGCAAAGCTTGTTTCTGCACTTCTGACTGATTTAAGGTGCATTGCTGCTCATGTCTGCTTTATCATCCTTCACCTGCTCTTGTAGGAAAGTTGAAATTCTGAGATGACCCCCCCAGCAGCACTTAGAGCTGAAAGTACATGTTACCAAAAAATATATAAATATAGTTCTTCACATTCCACCAACAAAAAGCTTTGCTTGTGCTCTTTCAGGTTTTTTTTTTATTATTATTTGGAAGCATTTCTTTGTAGAGTGAGGTGGGAGTTTTATTTTCAATCTTTCATTGCTTGATGGTGAACACAAAATGATGTCCTTTATTGTGCTGATCTGCAACATCCCCCCCCCACCCTTATTTAAAGCTGAGATGTCCCACAGCGGTTTGTCATGTTTTTTATTTTTTTGCAGTGTGAACCCTGTTCTTCTGAATAGTCAAGTACAGAAATCCACTTACCCATCAACAGGAGTTTTATTACACCGTCAGCATCTTCAGGTACACCTCTTTCTCTTCCACCCGTACGCTTCCCTCTCTGACACGCTCGGTTCATACTCCCTCCCTCCACTTCTCTCGTCGAGGTTTTTTTTTTCCTCCCCCCATTTTGCTGCTTGCTCAGCTGTCCAACAGGGTGACTTGCTGTTTTAGCTCACTTTGCCTCGTCATCCATTTTCTAGTTTTCTTCCCCCTTCATATTTATTAAGCCTCCCGCCTGACCTTAAACATGGCTTTAAAAGCAGCGCTTAGCTGGGAAGTGATGGATCGCTGTGTGTGTGTGTGTGTGTGTGCGTGTGCGCGCGTGTGTGTCTGTTCCACTGAGAATCCACAGGGAGACTGAGAAAAGACGAAAACAATTAGAGTTCTGGAAGCCCTGCATGGTGTAAAAAGAGTACAATCACACCTTTATGAAGCCATATGTGTTAACTGTAGCATTTTATGGATTGAAATTTTATGCATTTGTTCTTGATCTATGATTAGTTACAAACTGTTTCACCAGGTTTCAGTGTTTTTGGCCTGGCACTGAAATTGAGTGATGAATCGATTTTATTGATTCATCAAATCTTTGTTTTTTGAACATTTAATCTTTGGAAACTTTGCATTTTCTTTTTTCACCAATCTGTTTTTGAGTTTTTTTTTCCCCCTTCATATTTCCTCGGGTCCCCTGTCCCATACATGTTTTATGTGTGCCCCTATTCCAGCACACCTGATTCAAGTGACTGCATGACCTCCTCTGCATGCCATCTAATTGTGCTGAAGCCATCAAACACCACTCTAGAGGAGCTGCACATCACATCCAGGGTCCATAAAAACTCTCAGATTTCACACAGAAGAATAAATTGTGTTTGCTTCCCGAGTTTCCACCATAAACCTTCAACGTGAAAATTACTCTTGAGCCTCGATCTGCCATCTTTTCTGCCTGTCACTTTGAAGCAGTGGAATTTTACAGTGGCTGAAGTCCAGACCTACCATCAGATTAAAGACAAATCCATATAGAATTTTTTTTTTTTAGGTTCCATTAGGGATTAAGGTTGACCTGAATTAGAATTTGATGACAGACTCAGCTGGTGACCTCAGCTAAGAGACGGTGAAGTCACTTTAAAACTTTAAATGAGTTGGAGGTAAGAGAAATCTTCAAAGTAAAACGCATGACATTCCACGAAGCATGCGACTCTTCATGTGATGACCTCGCCATGCTGCAGTCTGCACTGACAGGAAATTCTTAAGCAAAACTCATGCAGGAACTTAAGTTAATGTTGGCCCAATCCCTTCTGACAATAACACACTTCACTCATCTGTGTGTGCACTTGATCCAAAATAAAACATTCCCACAGAAAAGTCTTGCACATTAAGAACACTGATATTTCACACACACAGGTTTGTATTTATACCAGTATTGGGACTTTAATGGTGATCTACCTTTTTAAAAAGTTAGCTAGTCAAAACATGTTCATTATATTTTTTGTATAAAGTCATTCTTGGATGATGAGACTTCAGTACTGCCTACTTTGAGCTCCTTTCTGATCGAGCCGTTTTAGGGCCTCTGTCACTTTTATGCAAATAAGCTGCTGCTGGCCACGCCGCCTTGCCCCCAACTCAACCTTTACACTGGCACTTTATATGTGTGAAAATAACTGCAAAAAGATGCACAACTGTACAACTTTGACCCCGAATCAGACCCAGAAACAAAAGAAGTGGATTTCCTGCACCTCTTCTTAGTCAACAACTAAACACCTGTCTTTTCCAGCAGCCATTGTACAACACATACAGCGGCAAAAACCAGCGAACCAGTTAATGTTGATAACACTGGGTTACAAAAAAATATGTTTTGTAAGTTGTCTGTTTTTTCCCCAACTGAATTAGGGCTATTTTGCTCTGCTGAATCCAAAAATGACATCCTTTTTTCTCCATCAGGCTTTTATTCTAATTTCATTAAGAGAAATTTTAAATTGTGATTAAACTGATGACAGTTTTGTGACATTATCAGTTCATTTCCATTAATATTTCTTATCCAAAAAAAGGTTTTCAGAGAAAAAAAAAAGTTTTCCAATAAAATGTATTAATTAAATGTTACAAACTTGGATTTCTCTAAATTGAATATAAACACGTCTCTTCTCTGTCCTGATGGAGTCTCTCCTCCTGCTTGTCACTCATTGATCAGATTCTCAGGAAACCGACCCAGATGTGAGAACAAGTCGTGCATGTTGATACTCATGTTGCTCCATAGTTCAGAAAGTCGACCTGATTGAGCAAAACCAATGTGATTTTGGATTTAGCTCATCAACATGACCCTAACACAGTTGGAAAACCCCAGACAGTTTTTTGTCTGTTGATCGATATAATAACTGCCTGCGATCAAATTAAGGGACCAAATCATCATAAGCTCTTCAACGTTGTCGTTTCTTTTTTCAATGACAACATTTTGTTTATTGTTTGATTTTACTTTCTTTTTTTTTTTGATGCCAATGTAAACAGTCTTTTTTGCTTCATGTTGATCATGTTGTGTGCTACAGTATGAGGTGTGTAGAAAAGCAAAATATCTTATTTACTTAGTTACTTGCATTTTGCACCATTGGAATGCAGAGCAGGACAGGAGGATGCGTTGGTCTGAGGTAAACAGTGAGTCAAGAGTCAAGTGATAGATCCACAAGACTTCTGTAAATCAATCCCTTCTTCACTCAAACGCACCACTTCCCCAATAAAACCATTTTATGGACAGAATTTATTCACTGGAACTCGACTCTTGCAGTCTGTATCTGCACTCTGGATCACACTTTAAACTAAGACAAAGAAATGTATTGAAAACTTAGAAGGTCATAATCATCACATCAATAAGAAAATAACTGTTCAAGACTAAAACTAAACAGTTAAATCTTAATTCAAGAGACAACTTCCTACACAGATACAGCTCAACTCATACAGACATCCCATGAGGTGTTAAATGTGTGTTTATGCAAGCAAATATGCAAAGCATGTTATCGTACAATGCAACTGTAATTTTTATGAATACGTGTGTGTCCACACAGACACAAACCAACAACTCAGCATAAAGCTTAATTAGCAAATGCCCTCAAAACGAATGGTAGAATGGGAAATAAATTAATTTATGGAGGCATTAATGCGTTAACAGCCATTCTATCATGAACACCCACAGAAAATGTTTCGTCGTCTCTACTTCTCACTGCTACACACACACATACAGAAACACACACACAGCAATATTTCACTTACAATGGTAAGCCGGGGTGCTTATTAAACCTCTCCTCTCAACTTGCACAGATAAGAAGCTGCTTTATAAAATGTCTTCCTATTCAAGCTGCTATTGATTAATCTGGGGAAGCATTTAAAAAAAAATCTATTTCTTTAACACTCTCTTGCAGCTTAGAGAGACTTTGACTCCTGATCTGTTTCCTTCCGTCTTTTGTTTGATTGATTGTGCGGCGCTTTCCTAATTTCCTCAGGCCCGTCTGTCCGAGCAAAGCTTTGTGTGATTTAAGTGAAAAGATGTGCAAATTGTGCCATAAAAATCTTGCATGGGCAAAAGTATTAAAGTTATAGATAACTTTTGAGGGCTAAAATGAAACACACTGTTCTAATAATGATTTCTGTAACTCCTGCTTTTCAACTCGGTCCATCATAGAGCACAATCTGCTTAGTATCATATAGATACTAGCTAGCTAGCAATATAGCTAGCTATTTTCCTATCTTGATAGCCAGTTAGTTAGAAATATAGGTAGCGCTTTACCCAGCTACCTGGCTAGCTAGAAATAGCTAGCTATACCAGTTAGCTAGAAATATAGCTAGCTATCTTACTAGTTAGTTTACTCGAAATATAGGTAGCCATCTTCCTAGAAATAGCTAGTAACTTTAGCTAGCTAGAAATATAGTGAGCTATTCGAACCAGAATAGCTAGCTAGATTATTTCCAATATTGTTAACAAAGTGAAAATTAAACCTTTGTGGAAAATCTGTTACTTAAAAAAGTGCTAATGTTTTACTTTGTACTTCTAGCTTTCTGGGATGGACGTC
Organism: Poecilia mexicana; assembly: GCF_051168715.1. Lineage (NCBI taxonomy): Eukaryota > Metazoa > Chordata > Actinopteri > Cyprinodontiformes > Poeciliidae > Poecilia > Poecilia mexicana. The sequence goes on from NW_028263379.1 coordinate 30,641,166, forward strand.
TACCGTCTATGTAAAGTGTGATGTGCTTTTCATGACCATGTCAGAGCTGCAAAAGGGAGTTCTGAGAAAACTATCCACAGGTGTGCCTCCAATTCACTCAAATCTCAGTTAGTCTGTCAGACTCCAAAGAAATTATATCACCGAGGCTCTCTGTCATTGTTTAAAAAGATTGGTCTGATTTAGCTTACGACACAGAGGGGAAAAAGTGCAAGTCTTGTTAAGTGTATGTAAACTTCTTGTTTCAACTGTTTATTGACTGTATTTAACTGTATAAAATGTTGGGTCAGTATCAAGCGAAAATAACCTAAATTTTGCATTGATGATTGCATTTATTACTGGTGCATTCAATTGTTTGGACTCCATGGTATTATACATTTTGCCACTGTAAAACTCCTGTTCCTTTAATCTAAATGACAGGAGTATTAAGTAGATCATTAATTGCTTCTCATCGGGATATGTGGGAAGACGATAAGTGAGCGAGACAGAGAAAGAGGAAGAGAAGAGCAGGTGACATTCTTCCTCATGCTCACTTAGATAATGACAGTCACATGTTCAGAAGCCGATGGAAAACAACTTGTACTTTTTCAGATTTTGTCACGTTACAACTTCAGTCTCATGTCGTATTGTTTAGCTTTTGAGACAGAATAAAACAAAGTACTTTATAATCATGAAGAGGGAGTAGAGGGACAGTTGGTTTTCAACTCCCCACGCCCCAAATAAAGTTCTGAAAAGTATACTACAAGTATTTGCAGCAGCAACAACCTCAGTTCGTCTGGTGCATGTTTTACCAACTGTGAACAACTAAACTTGTATTTTTTCCCCCATTCCTCTTTGCAAATTAGCTCAAGCTCATTCAGACTGGATGGAGAGTCTCTAAGAACATCGATTTTTATGTTTTACCAGAGATTCTGAGAGTATCTGAGTTGTATTTTTGATACTCTTTGACTGTGAATGCATGTTTAGGGTTGTTGTTCTGCTGGAAGTTTAACTTTTCCCTCCTAGTCTGAGGCCTTTTCATGTCTAACAGGATTTCCATTTTCTTACCACCATTTATGTTCCCATCAACTCTGTCAAACTTTCTTTAATAAGATCAGCTGTAACACTGACGTGTCAAATAACATGCTGAGAAAAGTACCTGGAAGCCGGAGTGGCATTTTGACAGCTACATTACTGTAGCATAAAGAAATCCTCAATGAAAACCATAGAAACATGACTTTTAGCTGCTTTCATTCGCTGATGCTGTATTTAACACTGCTACCGAATGGCTTGAGCCAGTCATTGGCCAGAACCAATGCAGATATTACATCTACTTAAATGCTTGGAACATTTTTAGGTTTCTGAAATAACTTAATGAAATATCAGCAGTGAAACAGGCCGTTGGTGTTATTAGGCAGTGTTGGAACAAGTCAACTTGGGCCAAGACCAATCGTCATCACAAACCTGTTTGGATTGCAGGTTGTTTCATCATCCAGCTTTTTGCTTCCAGTTGTCCTGGTGCAGATGAAACTTTACAACCTCAAACTTTGCATACAGATTGGATTGCTGAGCCTGGCCCGGAGCAGCCAGCCTCCAGACAGACGAAAAAAAAAGAAAAAAAAAAGCTGTAAAAACAGAGGCAGGACATGTGGTGCATTACAGTGCGTCGGATCGAAGAACATTAAAAAAGTTTTTTTTTTAAATCCTCTGAATCCTGATTCTGACCTGAGGACACAGTGAGACTAACGTGAGAACACACATCGGTGTGTTTGAGGAGTCGCCCTTAAATTACAAACACAAATTTTCTCCTATGCTGTGAATTAACTGATTACAAAGCCAGATTTAAAAATCTTGTACAGGGATTTAGGTGTGTTGTTGTGATGAAACTGATTTTCAATCTTTAAATGAAAGAAAAAAATCCCTTGCTAATAAAGTTTAATTATGTTTTATTTTATGAGTGTCTACAATTCCTTGATGAAATTAGATTTATCAAGATCTAATTAATTATTCGAAATTAGAAAAATATTTAGAAAAATGACTCGACTTTAAAGAGGCAGTGCATTTAAAAAAAGTTGTAATAAGCACTTTTTCAGTCTGCACTTTGTGTTCTTGTGTCATGACAAATAAGATGAGTGGACCAAATGCAGCAGGCTAGAGACGTCAGGCAGCTTTGAGAATTTAATGAAGAAAAACGACAAAGTCCACTTAGAAAGTCAAGAGTCCAGGGAACAAGAGAAAGCCAAAAATAAAACATAACTGGAGACAAGAGGGGGGAACGGATGACACAGGGAGGATGACATGAGTAACAGGATGAAGGAACGAGACAAACTGACAACCAGAGAGGAGAGAACAGCACTGATGAGCTAAGTGATTACAGGTGTGAGTAGTTGGAGCAGGAGCAGCAATAATTCAAACACTAAGAATAACTAAGAAGAAACAAACATGATGAACAGAGACAGGACACATTTAATAAGAACCGAGGAACCCAAAGAACTAGACAGAGTAATAAACCTAACTAGAATCACTCTGACTCTAAATAACAACTAGACCTAGAGTGACGAAATAAAACGTATTAACACTGCGAGGGATAATGAGAACATGACCAATCAAATAATGGAGCCAGAATGACCAAGAAGAGCTGCAGAAAAGTGAACTGGAACATAACTGGTTAAACAGCCAACCCAAAAACCCAGAGTCTTGACGGACAGTCATTTAAAAAATATTTATCTGTTTCTGTTTTATGTTTTTTTCTAACATAATATTTTTTAATAAATTAGATGATCACCAGGACTTCTACAAACTGCTCAGAGGTGTAGTACTCATAGCATACTGTATGTAAAATTATAACTTTGACGTAAAAAGAAAACTCTTGTTCATTCTTCTCGCATTTAATGAATATAAATAATTTGTCTGATATGAAACATGTGAAGACGGTTGGATTTAGACAATGAGTAATTAAATAACGCATCGTTTCACACGGTGTATTTTTACCGTTTACATTCACACAAAGCTTCGATGCTTTCATGGTGATTTTTCCTTCTAATGCTGTAAAAGCAGCTCCTCTAATTATTTTCTCTGCCATACGATGTTTGTTATGACAAGAGATGAAGAGAAGCAGCCACTTCTGTGCACACTGTACAACACAGACCAGTTCCAGATGTAAGATATGCATTTTAAACAGATTTCCTTATAACTGGAGCCTAATTAGTGCTAAATTGCTTGACCGTGTAATTAAACCTATATGTATAAAATTAAAACCAGATTACTTTTTTAAATCAGGCTGAGAAGAGAGTAGTCTGCATCTTTAATCACAAAGACGCACATTTAAGTGGGCAAGAAGGGGAAAAAAGAGCAATAAGATAAACGAAAGAAAAAAAAAAAAAGCCGTCAGGGGAACAGTGGATGTTGGAGGACCGGAGATCTGTTCTGTGTCGAATTCTCTTCTGATCTCTTCGTCTCCCCCTCATTTAGAAAAGACCTGTTTGCGCCCCCTCAACACACACCCACACTGTTATCACAACAGACACACTCTCTTGCACACGCACACACACACACACACAAAACCCTGCAAACACCCACATCCGCAATTCTTCTCTCCCTTACACTCTAACACAGCCTTACACACACAAACGTTTGGGAAAGAAAAAAGAAAAGCGGAATTGCCTGGAGTGTTTGCAGCCCACACTGTTTCCTATGTGTGGATAAGCTGACTGACTCTCTCACTCACTCACTCACTCACACACACACACACACACACACACACGCACACACACACACACACACACACACACACACACACACGCACACACAGTAATCGGAGACAGGGGAAAAATTATATTTTGTCTTTTGATCCAAAGCCGTTTGATTTTCTCCGCCTCGCTTGCATAGCCACTTAGCAGCTGTACAGTTGTATAACAAGTCTTTTCCCATTTTCTACTTGCAGCATTGGGTTTCCTTTTTAACATTCTTTATGTTGTTGAAAGGGGTCTTTTTGTAGTGCATATTTCCTAATGACATGGAGATGAGTACTTAAACCCAACATTAGGCCTCAGATACCCTCGTTATGGGATTTCATCCCCTCGAGGGGTCCGCACTCGCAGATGTGTTTGAAGCCAGTCTAACTTTTGCCCATGCTGTCCACATAATTACATTTTTGAGTGCAGTCTTGGTGAATTTTGGTCTTGGCCCTTTGCAATTAAAAGGTTTTAATCAGGTTACATGAGCATCAAATATGGTGCAGAAAGAGTCTCCCTGCTGCCAAGAGTTCACATTTTAAAATAGAAACACCCCAAGAGAAGTACTAAACTGCTTTGAATAAATAAAAGGCATGAGCAGGACATAATCACTGAACTTGTTCACATTTTGTTACAGCACAGCAACAAACTTCAATGTAGCTTGCAATCGTATTCTATTTATCGAGCTAGATAGGTAGCTGGCTAGCTAGGAAGATTGCTAGCTACCTTACGAGATCGCTAACTAGCTTGGAATATAGCTAGGAGATCGTCAGCTAGCTTGGAAAATAGAAAGATCGCTAGTCAGCTTGGAAGATAGCTAGGAAGATCACTAGAGCTATCAACTGAGCCAGGCTAAGAAAATATATTAGCTATATTGCTATCAATCTATGTTACCCACACCAAACTGTTTTGTTGGCACAACCTGGTGCTGCTGAAGATAGTGAAAGAAATTCCATTGCCATTTTTTTTCTGACTCCGTATTTCAATACATTATCAAAATGGTAGCTCACATTAAAAGACAAATTAATGAGAAAAAGAACAAAACACATTTCAGTCTCCCATGGAACTGAAATGGAGACAAAATCTTACATTTCCCCACCACAGTAGCCAAATGAATACAACGAAAGTAATATGTCCAGAAATTAGAATGAGTATTTGTTATAGAATCATCAATCATCAAATATCATTCGGGTTTTTTCCTTTGACGCTATTGCTGGTGTAGGTCAGTGTCCCCACCTCCAGCCATGTAGAGTTACTATCCAGTAACTTTTAGCAAAAGGTACTAATTTTATCATTTCCCATTTTCCTGAATTTCCCTCTTCTCCTCCCCTCAGTCCTTTTTCTTAGAGTCCCTTTCCATCCTCTTTCTCTCTCTCTCTCTCTCTCTCTCTCTTCCCAAATCTCCCTTCATTTGTCCATCCCTCCCTCTGTTCCTCTCTTCTCTCTTTATCCCTCACAAAGGGAAATATCATGGAGAAATTGGCAGGTACTCCAAAGATAGAGTGTAGGCAGAGAGAAAGAAAGACAGAGCAGCAGAGAGAGGAGGAGAGCGTCGGAGAGAAAAGCACCAGTAAAGCGGTGAGGGGAGACAGAATGTAAGCCCTCTCACATCTCAGTTTGGGATGGTGAATTCTGTTTAGCAGTGAATAATTTACCAGATCTCTGTTCTGCATCCAACAGTCATGTTTATTTAACACTGATGTCCATGTAAAAAAACAGAAAAAGAAAAAGAAGAAAGACAAATACAAGTTGATTGTTTAAAAATGACAGATGTAAATGATTAGCGATGACAAATTGTTTACATGACTCCTGTTTACATAGCTGATATCTGCCTCATGGAAAAACAGTTTCAGATTTCCAAAACGTCTCGTATCAGTGGCTTTTTCCGAAGCTAAACTAAATGTCTTCAGTCTTTGAATACAATCTTTCTCTGTACATTATAAACTAAACTTAAAATATGTGAAATCATCTCCCTTGAGTTTTTTTTTTGCTCCAAATATTAGCAAATTTGAATTGACAGAACGTGGTCAGGGTTTTTAACAATTTTATGTAAGATCTGGATAAATCCTTGAAGTCTCACCAAGACATCCGGCTTTGTCTTATCTTTTTTTTTCCTTCAGGATAAACACTAACTAGCATTTTACTGGCCTGGTCGTTGCATTCCTGTGTAGTTCCACTCTATTCTCATCGCCCTTCGTTGCTCCATCTGGGCTTTCTCCCATTGAAGTCGATTTTTCCGATAGAATTTCTTTTTTTTTTAATTTGCACATTTTTATTGAAAATTTGTTTTCCACACAAATGTACATACAAAATTTACATTATCTTTTCCTTTTTCCAAATGTTCCATACATATCATCCAAGAGATGATGCACATACATGTCCTGCATTGGACATAAATTTGCTAGTCTTGATAATATCCAATCTACCCATACACTTGCTAATTAAAATTAAAAAAGAGAGCAAAAAACAATAAATAAATAAATAAATAAATCCAAATTAGGTTTTCTTTTCTACTCTTCTCTTTCAAATCATGACAATTTTAAATATCTTCTCGTTGGAAATGAACTGTAAGCAAACTATTTACAGTCAGTAGCTCTATAAGGGTATCTAAAACACATTTATCTGTTCTAAGCGTCTGTGCAGTGATTGGATGGGTTCAGAGTCACCTGGTGACATCGTGATGTAGAGCTGTGTATCATCCGCGTAGTTATGGTAGCTGATCTTATTTCCTGCTATAACCTAAGCCAGCGGGAGCAAATAAATATTGAAAAGAAGGGGTCCTAGGATTGAATCTTGGGGTACCCCACATGTGACCTTTGACCTCTCTGATGAGAAGTTTCCGATTGAAACAAAGAAATCCCTGTTTTTTATGTAAGATTCAAACCAGTGGAGCACTGGACCGGAGAGTCCGACCCAACTCTCCAGTCGATGTTCATGTATGTTGTATTGCTTTTCTTCAAATTTTCCAATCCTGTGTACAATTTAGAAATTATTTTCTTCCCCAAGTTTGATTCATTTGCTGAAATAAACATCTTAATAATACCAGATTCCAACTCAATTAAATTGATCTTTTTTAATATTTCCTCCGTATAATGCCTCATTTGTAAGTACCTGAAGAAGTCCTTGTTGTTTAATTCATATTTATTATTTATTTCTTCAAAGCTTTGTATAGTATTTTTCTTAACCACCTCCCTGAATATCTTTGGACCTTTTTCCCATTTACTGAATGTTTTGTCTATTACATTAGGTTTAAAATCTGAATCATGCGCTATCCATCTTAGTACTCTACTCTGCTTTGTTAACCCATATTTTGAAATAATTTCATTCCATATGTAAAGAGATAATCCCAGCCATGGATTTGACTCCTCCCTAAGGTGTTTTCTCAGTTTGTTATCATTTATTATGGCTTGTAGAGGTATCGTGGATGACATAGCACATGTCTTTCCATTTTGCAGTGAATAATGGATTGCCTAAGTTCAGGAGAGTTCCAAGCTGTGCTGCAGTATAGTAGCTCTTAAGACAGGGTAAGGTCCTTCGATAACTGCAAAGTTGTGAATCTAATTCGTGGTCTTCTTCCTTGCCATATGAATCTCGCTATGATTTTATCCCATTCTACAAAGTCTCTGGTAGAATTTCAACGAACAGTGAACGGGAACGAAGACATCAACTTTCTGCACCATTTCAGACTTGCAGTCTGTCTGTAGTTTTAGCAATGGCAGCAGAGGAAGTGAACGAATACGTTCAGTTCATGTTATTCACGCTTCCAAATATTGAATTAACAGCCGCCTTCTCTCTTCTTCTGGTTGCAAATACTGACAATTTCTGGTGAGCTTCGTAGCATCAATCTGCCGCATTACATACATCACAGACAAGCGTTAGTGATCTATGTAATTGAAAACTTCAACTTCATCGACTCCAAGAAGGGATCAATTCTCAATAGCCGAGAGTCCGGACTCTGTACAAAGAGAAGCATAGTACAAGAAGCTGGCTCTGATAGTTATATAGCTTACATAATCTAAAAATCAGACCAAATACTTCATACTTCCAAATGGTTGCCAAAATGTTTCATCCTCCGTTTTGGTTTTAGGATATTTTTTAAGAACTCAAATTAAAATCGCAGGACTTGGTTTCAGGCAGACTTGATGCTATGCATTCAATGTCAATAAGAACATTTTCAATTCAGAGAGGTACGATTTCACTTGGATGTGGGACAAAGGACATAAACATGGACTCTGACTCGAACAAAAATGTTTCAAACGTCCCTGAGAAGTTAGTCAATTCCTCAACTGAATTCCTTTTTTCAGATATAAACTGGTTTTTTTTGTTTTTTTTTTATCAAGAAAGCCGCATTATAGCATTTTGTCAAGATTACACTTTGACCAATGATTAGAAACTATTCCTTTCATTCCACAGCTCAATGAAACCATTTCCGTCATACCTTTGTTTTTTTTGTTTTTTTTGCTGTTATTTAATGCTATCACATCTCTCTAACATTTCACCAGAATTCAATTGCTCTCCTGACATTTACCTCCTGAAATTAGTACCAACGGCAAACAGCACAGCTCCGCTATGAATTAATGTCATTATGCGCCAATTGAAAGAGGAGAATCCAATAATGTGGGGGAACTTTGTGAGCTTTCCCACAAAATTGTGTTTTTACATGAACAGAAAGAAATCATCTTAAAGAGCGGGAGACAAAAGCCACATATAAAGTGCTATTTACAGCAGGTAAATGTGTAAAATAAAATCCTTAAGTAAACTGCATATATCGGTTGAGCTTATTTAAGCAAGTGAGTCCAAATTTGTTTGTACAGCAACTGCTGACATTATAGCAATATAATGTAAGTGAACAGCAATGTATTTCTGATTTTGGCTGTCAAAAAGTGCAGCAACAAGTTCATTGATGGAAGCTGTAGTTTGGAGTCATGTAGTTGTAGTCTTTCGCACTGTTGGTGGTGAGCTATTACATTGTAGCCACAGCTGCCCTGGGTCAGACTGACAGCGCCACCAGGCCCTCTGACCTGACTTGTCTTGCCCAACAACAGACAGATGGAGCAGGGACTCGAACAGGCTCAAATGGTTACAGGACGGACTCCTACCACAGTCGCTCCAGATAGATCGCAGCAACAGATCAGAAAAATGACTTTCATTGCAACTTTCACTAACATTTACTGTATACGTAAGGCAGCCATGTTGGTTTTTGAGGTCAGGGTTGGTGACTGGCGTATTTACACTAGCCCTGTTCGGTCCGACTTCATCCAGTGTGCCGAGAAAGTCCAGTTTGAATGTGCAATCGACCAAAAAAGCGAACTCTGGTCCACCAACAAGCCTCAGTCTCGGTTTGGCTAACATGAACTCTGATGTGGTTTGAATGCACATGTGAATGCCAAGCAGATCGGAAACAGCTCCAAAAGCAGGAAGTTTACTACAGCGCATTGGATTCTGGGTAAATACAACCCAAATGAATGCGAGTGTTTAACGCTAGCAGTTTGGCACATAACAGAAATGCTAAAACCCCTAAAATCTTTTGTGAAGGAGGAAGTTGAGCTCGTGTCTTCAGAGGTTTTCTCATCTTATCCTTCAGTGGTTCGTGGTGCAGCGCCACCACAGGCGAGGAAGGGAACAGGTTGCTCAAAGGGTTTGGTTGGTGAAAAATTAAATAAAATAGTCTCAATCAAACCGAGTCTACCAGACCACCAAGTGTGAAAACAACCTTGATACCAAAAATACAATATTCTGCTTTAAATCTGTTTAAATTTCCAACTAAACTTTCATTTCTGTACAAACGACATGGACAGTTGCTCAACATCTTCATTTTGGCTTTTCACTACTCATTTTGCTTCTGAGTCATTTTGTAAATGAAAGTCACTGCAGTCGTCATCCATAAGCAATGAAGTTTGAGTCAGTGTGTGTGTGAGTGCTTTAGATGTCTATGTGTAAGTGTGTGTTTGGCATGCTGTTTCGAGCGCTGTAAGCCCATTTCCCAGAGCAGGAGCTCACATACCAAACACTATCCAAACAGTTCATCCAATGAAACACTTTGGGTGAGAGCAATCGCCCTCCCTATTGGCTGTAAATCAGGAAGGACAGGCTTATCAGAAGAGATTGAAACATGACAGCTTTGTCGTCCAGGGCAGCACAAGACAGATGGATTATCTGGGACATGTGAGCACAAAGAAAAGGAACAATGGAAGAAAAAAAGACAGTAACAAAAGGAGATAGTTGGATGAGATATCTAAAAGTTTTTAACCAAGGGTAACGTTTTTGAGCCAATTCCCAGTTTATATATATTTTTTGTGAAACAGTAAACTCAAGTTTTCATAGTAAAATGAGGCTCACACACTGTTTGGTATTTTATTCTCATGGACAAACAGAACGTCGAGCAAACTTTGGCAACCAAGCAAATGAAAGGTCCTACTCAGATTCTCTGAATGAGCACAAGAACAGAAAGGAAACAGAAGAAACTACTGATAAAAACTTCCTTCCTCCAATTAGGCTTTGAGGAACTAAGTGATTCCGAAGAGTAGTCAGGAAGCTAAGTAAACCACTAATTTGTGTTATGGTTCGTTCAAACCAAACGCGTTTTGAGTGTCAGGTGCGTCTGGTTGACATTCAAAGTCTATGTGGCGGCACGTCGAAGGCCTGTCGCGATGCGTTTGATGCGTCACGAGTGTCCAGTGAGTCCAACGAATAAGCCGGAAACGGCTGGAGCGATTCTGACACCTCCGATGTGCAGTCGACGCGTCTCTGCACAGACTTTGGATGCAAACAAGACGCGCCAAACACCGGGTGTAGAGCAAAATGTCAAGCGTCTGCATTCAAAGTGAACATGCTTCGAACTCGATACACGTTCGGTGTGAAAGCAGCATTAAGCTTTAACAATCTATACGTTTGAAGAGGTATTACTACTATTTTTCTGAGCTGTTCATATAGTAATGGATCCATCAGTTCCTGGCTGGTAATGCTTTTCGTTTGTCCAGGGAACAGCTTGTCTGGAGCTCACATTAAGTCATCCTGATTACGTCGGCGGTGCACTTATTCAGATCACGTGTTTTATATCCTATTTATGGCTTTTTGCTTTAAAACCAATTGAACCTTAGTTTTGTTCAATCTCTGTTTTAAATGAAAGATTATACTAATGTGTCCCGTAAAGTGCTCTAAGTGAGGTACGTCTTCGTTTTTTGAATTTTAGCCACTCCATTTGTGTTACAATGCCTCCAAGTCAAGTCAAATCAGTGTATCGTACGGCAACACCAACGACTTTTACTAAAAAGTACCAACAGTATTTAACCTTGAGAATATAAAGCTTATACGGTAGACATACATAAGCCATAATTAAATAGCCGACATTCTTGGGTCATCTTGGAATAAATACATGAGGGTAATGTAAGAAACTACAGGAATTATAGAATATATAATGCTCTAAATTTAGCTTCTCTGGAGAGGAAACACTGCCCTGATTTTCACTGACAGCCAACGTTTGAGATAAGTACTCATTTGAATTCCATACAGTGGAAGAAATCTTCTCAAAACAAGCTAAAAAAACATAGAAAGCAAGAAATTCCCTCGTCAGTGGAAAAAATCTGCCAATGGAACCAGTACTTAAAAAAAAACAATATTCAAGAATGAATGACCTAAAATAAGCTCCTATAACATGATGAAAAGTTATTTGTAAGTTTTGTGTTTTTTCACGTTGTATTTGCAGTAGAAGCTGGCCAAAAATACTTGGTAAGATTTTTGCAGAACAGAAGGGTGTTCTTGTTATGATCCTTGGGTGTTTGAGTTTTGGATTTTTCTTTTGGGTTTCTGTGTTGATCATTTATTTCTTTATTTATTTTTCTCCTTGCCAAATTGTTTTCTGTATTTATTAGTTCTGTTCTTTGTGCTTTTTGGATTCTTATTATCCTTTTCTTTTGATTTGTATTTCTCCAAGTCGCAGTTCACTTTCCCTGCAGCCTGTCAATTTCCCCCCGTCAAGCAATTACCAGTTTTAATGTTTCATATAGTAAAACTGAAAACACATCATTATACACATCATTCTCTGGGATCTTGCGAATTAACCAAATATAATACACCTCAATGTTTATTTTACCTTTTTGTTTTTCTACCTGAACATATTTTTTAACATTTATTTTTCAAAAGGTGGCTACTTGCAAAAAGAGAAAATAAACAGAAATCCTAATTTAGACTTTTTTTGCATCATTTAAAATGAAACATTAATTTTGACAGTTTGACATTTGAAAATTAAATTTGCTAATTTGAACAGAAAAGACATAATCACATATGAATTAAAATAAAACTTACTAAATGAAAAGCTTCTTCTCAGAGAAACGCTGGTAAAAAGGTTCTTAAAGTGTTTTAGAGGAGCCATTTTGTGATGACTTCCTGAAGGCGGAGTTTCAGAAAGAGACAGAGGTTCTTAAAGATACAGAGACCCAATTTAAATTACCAAGTCAATTTTCTGTTAAGTTACATTTGATATATAGAATTCTTATAACACCTGAAGGTAACAAAGTTATTTAGCTGTGCTATAAAATGGCACCATAAGCCTAGAAAATACACAATGCTGCCACTTTAAGTGCCAGTGGAAGAAGGTCTTCAGTGGTCCCTATAGTTAATATGTGAGTTAGTGAGTCAATGTAATGCTTCTGCTTGTCTGGCTATTTTAATTTAAGATCTGATTTTATTTTGTAATCTACCTTTACATGGTGTTTATAGGATTTTGTTAATTTTCTGTTTTTAAAATGTTTTTTTTTTAAATTATGAATGTATTTGTGAAGGTTTTGATCACCTTTCTTTATGCAATAAGCACTCAGGATTATTCGCTGTATTTCTGCAAGAAGTTTTTTTTTTTTTTTTCCATTTAAAATATAGCTCAGAACAATGTCCTGGCTACACAGCGCTGCCTCTCCCCTCTCTCCCTGACCCTGTGAGGATAAGCAGGTATATATAATGGTATATATGATGATTCATTTTCTATGGTTGTCCAACAGAAACAAAGTTCTATTTAATTTCAGCTCAATGAAATCGCACTGTACGAAAAGAATTTGCTTTGCCACTAAGCCGTCTCGTCTCCACCGAATACCAAATGATGTCTCTGGGTTGTTCCACCTGTGTGCTCCGGTTGTGCCTCCCATCCAGGGCCCTCTCCGAACCAGAGCAGCTGGCGGCAGTGAGACCGGTGACTCACCGGCCCCTTCAGCGGCGCTGGTTACTGAGAGGAAACTCCTTCACCGATTCTCTCTGCCCTCCCACGTTTTCCTGCCAGGTCCAACACCGGAAGCCTTCAGGTCAGATGCCTGCCTTCCTCGTGTCAGGACCCCCCACCGCCTCCCACCCCCACCGCCACTTTAATCCGCTTTCCTCATCCTTTTAGAAAGCAGCTGTCAGACGAGTCGGTTTAGTCTCCCCCGTATCTGTGAAGTGCAAATGCGGCGCTGGCCTCTGAGGTAATCAATGCTTCCTGCCTCCAGTCCCACTCACATATTGTTGCATCATGCAGTTATTATTATTATTATTATTATTATTATTATTATTCCTTTCAGCGGCAAGGATCCCCGTATATGAGATGGAAATGTTTGGCTTCGAGGGCAAAGCCGATAATCTTACATGTATAGAAGAGTGTGAGCATCCAGAGGTTAAACGGCTGCACATTCTCACTTCAGAGCGTTATGACATGAGCCTGAGTCGCACGGCAAGAGGAAAGATGTTAACAATTACGCTCTTTTGTGAACATCAAGGTCAGCAGAGTTGACCTTAAGCTTTGGAGTGTTAATGCATGTTGACCCTTACCAGAGATAACCAGCTAGTGTGCTAATCCTATTTCCCTACAGCAGGAATGAGCATTCTTACTTAAAGTGTTCTTACTGCTAGAAGAACAAGATTACACACACACATACACACTGACACTCACAGTACTATTAAACCCAAACAGACTGGAATACAGTGAAGCCTGATAGAGATTCACATCAAGCAGGAAATAGTTTATGACCAGAATGTTTTACTGACATCCAGGATCAGCCAGGATTAAAATTATTTCTTTAATCCTATTGGTGAAGATCAATCCAGGGTGGGACGATATGGTTGAAAAGTGTATCATGATATACCCATATTGACGACTACTATAAAATTTTATTTTATTTTAAATATCTGAAATCCTGCCAAACCTTAGTGTGACCTTTCCTGTTTGACCCACAGCTTTCACTCCACGGCCTCGTTTTTTTAATTTTTAATCAGTTACAAGGTGAAACCTGAAACTGCTGCTGCACAGGCTGCTCAACAAGTTGGCCTGAAAGAGCGAGTTAGCTGATGCTACGTAACATGTTTAGCTAGCTATGACAGGTTGAGTGGCTAGGGCCTTTCCTCTGCCTACATAACCCAGAATGCTCTGCGGCTCAGGATCAGATTTCAGTGAATGTATATGTTGAACATTCATAGTCATAATGTTATGTCTCATCAGAGTAGTTAGACTGTAAAATGAGATCACAAGTAAAAACAAACCATGATTACGTTTTATCTTGCTAACTTCATGACACAGAGGTTCAGACGTCTGCACTTGTATAAATTAATTTCCATTTTTGGCAAAGCTTGTGTTTTAAATGTTGTCTCTGTATCTTTCATAAATCGGCCACATTCACCCAGCAGAGTGCCTCATTGGCGATAAGATGTTGTCCTGCATGGAAGAACATAAGCTACAGGAAGTAGATATACCTTTTTCGCCCTCCTGTGTGTGTGAACTCCTGCTTAGGCGTCTCACTGATACAGTAAAGTGTGTGTGCTGCTGAAGCCGCCAGGCTGGAACCAGCAGCACGGGGCAGTGAGTGGGCACACCTGGAGGTAAACTCTATCACGCTTGAGAAAGTATTCAAAGTTAGCTTGTAGCCTGGAAACTACAAGCTAGGATCATGACCTTTTTTTTATTTCATTTTTTTCTTCTGCATTGTTCCTGCAGTAAATATGAGTCTGTAGGGAACGCCTCGCGTTTGGCAAAGCGCTCCGTCTGCTTGGCTGCCTTCAGAACGACGTCGCTTTACTTCTGCTCGGCTGATGAGAGGTTCAAATCGTCCATAGGGCTACCAATCGTTACATGTCAGCAACAGGCCAGGCAACGTTATAAAAGGGTGACGTAGTGGAAATTAATCTAGAGCTGTTCAGAATAATAATAAGAATAAAGCAGATCTTACTCTATTATTTGTTTTACTGTCGTAGTTTCAGACTGTAAAAATCCCTGATGCTTCCCCTGAAAAAGTTCAGGGGAAACATCAGTGATGGAAATTGCTTGTTTCTCTGTTGTGTTAATCATCAGATCTGCTTGGACAACATTGGAACATGAAAAAAAAAACAATGTTTTGACTATCAGAGACACATAAAGATGGTTATAAAGTCGGTCTTCTATCACCTGGAGAACATTTCCAGGGTTAGAGGACTAATGTCTCAGCGAGCTCTAGAGAAACTCATCCATGCATTTAACTTTAGTCGCATTGATTACTGCAACAGTGTCTTCACAGGTCTGCCCTAAAAAAAAAAAAAAAAAAAAAAAAAAAAAAAAAAAATATATATATATATATATATATATATATATATATATATATATATATATATATATATAAATAATCTGTCCTCCAGCTGCATTTGATCCAAAATGCTGCTGCTGGTGTTCTGGATGATAAACCCAGGATGATAGAGCATGTCACCCAGTTCTAAAGTCCTTCCACTGAGAGAACAGACTTTAAATTGCTGTTGTTAGTCTATAAATTACTGAACAGCTCAGCACCACAATACATTACAGATCTGCTGTTGTACCAACCTTCCACACCTCTCAGGTTCTGGTTCTGCTCTGTATCTCCAAACATGGAGAAGCAGCATTCAGCTTCTATGCACCACAGATCTAGAACAAACTTCCAGAAAACTGAAAACAGCCGAAACACTGAGTTCCTTTAAATCCAAATCAAAAGAGTTTTAAAACAGTTATCGATATTAACTGATATGAAACCCTGATATTGTGATTTGTTTTCCAGCCATATCCTCAAACTTAACACTCTATATATAATACATAAGTTTCCAAGCGTATACACTACAATCATTTTAGTATTTTAATTTCAACTGGTTCTACCTGTGGCTCTGGGCTTGTGTCGTCCTTGGTTCGACAGCCTATAGCAGCAGAATGTGTGTGTGCATATCCATGATGCTGAAGCTTTTTTTTATTATCTCACTGTCCCCACTAGCCATGAGATATCCTTCTCTTCTCCTAGGGTTTTATTTATTTATTTATTCTAATTAAAAATACTCCACATCGGATAATGGATTACTGCAAAAGGACACGGACAGCGTGAAGCACTTTGTTCCTTTGTGGCACACACACGTATGAAGCTCTGAGACTTCTACACGACAAGAAGGGAAAAAAAGGAAAGAAAATCCACTGGTGACATTGAGGTAAATTGCTGCTGGCGTTTGAATGTGGATTAGAGTGTAGGCATCAGCACCTTTCACTTCTCAAAATAACAGAGAGTGTGTGTGTGTGTGTGTGTGTGTGTGTATGTCGGTGTTAGCATACATGCGTATTCTAGTGATAATCATAGAGTGGGATTGGGGGGAACAAAAGAATGATTGTGCAGCTGAGTGGTACAGCGAGAAGGAGACGATGAAGGTATTTGAGGCGGAGAGATGAAAGAGCTTTTTTTTTGTTCGAGTGTGTGAACATATTTGTGTGTGTGCGCGAGTATGTTTCCGTCAATTGACATTTAGGGGCCTCCCTATCTCCTTCCTGCCTCCATCAGTCGGCCATGTGGACCAATAAATCTCTGTGTATCCTCAGAGTGGGAGTGTTTTATTGAGTGCCTGCTGCACCGTTGAAGGAACACGTCAGAAAAAGCTAAAAAACTTTAAAAGGAAATACAAAAAAAAACAAAAGGTTATGGATAACTTTAGGAGAGAAGTGCTGCAGAGAAGGTGTTCTGTAAATATCAGTCAGTATAAAGGAGGGTCTGCAGGATTATTTGGTGTGGAGACACAACTTGAAGAGAGCACTGGTGAATGGGTTTAATGAGGCTGGGAGAGAGGGGGTCTATCGTTTAGCTCTCACTTCAGTTTTGTCTCTAATTATAATATTAGTATGTTGAGTGTTGGATGCTGCTGTTTGTCATGCTTTCACATCAATCAATGACATTTGCTTCTTTTGTGACACTTGTTTTAAAAGGGCGGCATTAAATGTTTTCCAGGCACACAGTTCTGACTTACAGCATAATCAAGTAACTATGTTATCTTCAGTTATTATAAAATTACTGTATAAATCAAATGTGACAAAGAGGAAAGCTCACTTCCTAATTTAGCGCCATAAAATTGGGCCTGTGTCTCTTTAAGAAGCTTCAGCTCTTTCTGAAACTCCGCCTTCAGGAAGTCATCACAACATGGCTCCTCTATTAACCCTTTAACAACGTTTTTACCAGCGTTTCACTGAGAAGTAGCTCCTATAATGAGATGCGCAGTTCCACCAGGTGTTTGCTAATTGCTGCTGGCTAGTCTGAAGGAGCTGAGTGGGGGAGTCGTGACGGAGGGGGGCTCTGTGAGGGAGAAGATTGGAAACTGCAGCTCAAACCAGCACCTGTTCATGTCTGAGACACAGAACCTGTCTTCCTTCTAGCTGGACATTCCCATGGTTTTTCATATCGTCTATAAGCATAAAGAGGAAGATGACGACCTCATGTCTAAAAAAACTGGACGAGGCAGCCTTGTGGCGGTCAACGCATCTCATCTTGATATATTTACTCATTTCTTCAGGTTTTTCCTGCATATAATACAAGATATCCTTTAAGCATGTCCCAGTGTGTGCTTCCACTTCCCTCAAACATCCCAAATCTGAATCAAATGTTTAGAAAGTGATGAGATTATGTAGGACACTTGAGGGTAAAGTGATCTTGAACTTTCAAATTTTAAGAAAATAGATATCCAACAAAGCCTTTCATTATTTCAGTGGTTAGCAAATAGAAATATACCTAGTACACAGTTCTGGAATCTAATAATAAGGTGAGAAAACTTTTACAGCACATGTAAAATATCACTTTTCAGCTGCAACTTCGTTCCTTCTGGTGACCAGATGAATAAATCAGACCAGTGGAAACAACCTCAGAGGAAATGACTTGCTCAGCTTAGGTTTCTCCACCTTACCTTTCTCATTTAGAGATTACTCTAAAGCCAAATGCTGACTCCGCTCCAGATTTTCCAATTGCTTTCAGAAGACTTTAATTGATGCTTTCATTTTGTAGAAAAGCAGATTGTTGCTGTAAATGACACTCAGCACTGTCATGCTGACCAGAGGGGGATCAGTGTGACTCATACCACTGGGTACTTTGGTGCAGCTCCACAGTTAGGCCTATTAAGTCTTGTGATGAGTCACCGGTGCATCACCTGGATAGCTACAGCTTAGCAGACCAATGGTATTCCTAATGAAGCCCCAATCTTGGTTTCTATTACATTATAGATTACTACTAATTCTCACAAAATTAACCCTTAAATAAAAGAGCTTTGTATATATTTTTTTCCATAATCTTATCACAGATATGGAGAAACGGTTCTTAGCTAATTAACCAGGCCAATGACACACCACTATTTATTACATTTTAAAATCCAATAACAGTTTGTTCATAATTCAAAGACGTCTCTAAAGAATGTAACTTTTATTAAAAGTATATATTTTTTCCATATTTGTAAAGTGTCACTGTGTTGTCACACTTTATGAGGCAGATAATCTGTGAAAAGGTCGATCCCCTCCACCTCCTCCCTGAGCTGCTATTGCACCACTCCAATCGAAAACGACCAATCAGAGCCAGGAGGAGGGTCTTAGCGCTGTCAATTATACTTATGTACTTGCTGTCAAATGTGCATGTAGAAACAACTTAACTGTGACAGGACAACCGTCTATCCGCTGTCATAGTTGGTCATGCAAGATTGTGATTGACAGCGGCAAGGCCCGCCTCCTGGCTGTGACTGGTTGTTTCTAGTTAGCACTGGGAAGCTCAATTTTTTCATGCATCTGCTCTTATAAACATACCATAACAATTTAGTGGCGGTTTCAACAGATTTGTAAAAAAATTAAATAAAAAATTTTAATAGAAGTTACATACTGCAACTTTAAACACAGAATACATGACACCAGAAACTGGAGCTGGTTACCAGTTTAAAAGTACACCAAAATCCTAAAACCTCTCACTTTTGAAACAATTGTGAAGTTACATCACTATCTGCGCATCTGATTCAATAGTGATGTGATCTGAACAATAGTTTTTCTTGACTTTTGGTCTATTCCATAAAATCCTGATAAAATGCTGTTCAGCTTTTGGTTGCCAAGTGAAAAATGTGAAACATTAAAGGGGTTGATTGTACTTTTCACAGACTCAACAGATGCTTCACCTCATTATCCTAAAAAAGGAAAGCTTCTGTGAGAGAATATTTTAGACTTTCGCAAACCTTTCCTGGGTCTCTAATCCGGAAGCAGAAGGTTTATGTGGTACAACCGTAGCACCTTTAATAGAATAAATGAAAGAGAAAGCTTCAGCAATTAATTTGGACCCTTCTGCTATTCGTCCGCTTGTGCGTTTTTATTATTAGTTTTTATATGTCTAATGAGCAGCTGACTTATTTGCAGCCACTGGCATCCAGCCCCGTTTTTGTCAGGTTGGATCCATCAGTGAAGTCATTAATGCAGAAATGACACATCACAGAAATATTTGCGCTGCGGTAATCAAATTAGCGATATTCGCCATATGCTATGTGTGGCTGACACTTCTATATACAGAGCACTGTTTATACTGTAATTTGATTTGCAGTATTTTCCTCTGGAACAGCTGTGCGCTACACTCCGGTATCAGGTGTGAAATGAGATAAGGCCCAGATTCTGCCGCCTACTGAAACGAGCAAGCGCGCGAGGCTTTAAGCACAAAGACGGAAAGCAAAAAAAGTCGGTTTTAGACATGCCACTTGTTTTTTCCTTCTATTTTGCAAAGATAGGGGAGGAGGGAAGCACATGAGTCATCGCGCGCCCAAAAACGGCACCAACCAGCGCTGCCAGCTCGAGCTGAAAACGAAAGGCCCGTTATAGCTGTTCTATTCATGTTTCCACCGATGACGAACCGATGGGTGTAGATGTATCTATTCGAGGCACTGACTTTAATTGTGGTGACGGGTTTCAGTCCAGGGAACAGAAGAACACGTTCCTACAGTCTTACCAAAGCACGGCGACTTTCCAGCTGTGAACGATGTCTTCAACATCTGGATGCTGATGTTTCACCCCGTGACGACGTGAGTGTGTCATATTGACAGGATCAGCAGGTATCCAGTTCTCTGCTGCCTGCTGGGGGTTTATGTCACAGCATCACATTTGGTGCTACTCTGTCTTTTTAGAATTGCTCTCTAACGCTTTTCACCTCCATTCGAAACATACTGCACACCCATTTTACATTTCAATGGCATAAGAACATGCGCAGCAGCACAATGACTCTGTAGAGTTCCCTTCCTACGCAGATCGACACAAAGTGAACCAAGCACCAGAAAGAGAGGCTGAACTTCAAAGACATCAGAAAATCAGTGCTAACGTTGCTTTTGTTTTTAACATTACTTGAAACAAGATAGGACACAAACTAATCCATGATCCAAATAAATTGATTTCTTTACAAAACTGAGTTTATCTACAACAGTATGAATCTGCTTTTACAAGTTTTACTGGATAAATTAAGTCATTTCTACTACCACAAAGTTGTGCTTGAGTGTAAAAGATGATTATTTTACACACACACGCACGCACACACACATTCATGCTTCTCTGTCTTTGTGGGGACTTTCCACTGACTTCCATTCATTTCTACAGCCTATCTCTAACCAAAACTCAATTCACACTTTAACCCCAAACCTGACCTCTAACCCAAAAACAGAATTTCCTCTCATGGGGACCAGGCTTTGTCCCCACAAGGAGCAGTGGTCCCCACAATCTCACAATGTAGACAGAAAAAGGTCCCCACAAGGATATAAAAACATAGAACACACTCACACTCATAAAAAATGCCCATCTACTTACAGGCGAGACGTTTGTTCGTCAGAGAAATGATGCAAAGTTTAAATCATTTATATCAAGTGATACCGAAAAAAGGTCTTAATGGTGCAGCCAGAAAATGTGTCATTACTTTGACAATGTTTTTTTCTTTCTGTACTTTGGATATAATTGGGATGTTCTTGTCCAGGGGTGGTTCTGGGCTGTTTGGCTCCCTGGGCCAACATGCTTCACAGGAGCGCATCATTTACACTACAATGTACCATCGTAGACACTCATATTTCTTTCATTTGAAAAAAAAAAAAGAAAAAAAGTGAAAGAAACTGGAATACTATACACAAAAAGTAAGGCACAAACAGATTGCATACAATGCAGCTAAAAGTATCCAATACAAATACAAAAAAATAAATCAAATCAAATGAAATTCTACCCATATCATTTACAAAATTAACCAAAATGACTAAATGAAATGTGTGCCATGAATTTCACTGCACAACTATCAATAAACATCTAAAAAAATATATTTTTAATGAGAGAATTGACTATTACACTTCAGGAAAAACAAATTAAATTGCAAAGCTGCTATATAAAAATTTTAACCTTTTTTAAATCATTACTTGTCAAGAAAGAAATAGGCTACAGATTTACCTTCACAACTGCTTACTAGTGTGCAGCTGATGTCGCCCTAGAGGAGAAGCCACCCTGGACAGCTGCCCACTTTGTCCATAATTTTACGAAGTTGTTTCTTGCATCCCTGAGATAAACTAACAGCATGGGCAGGACGGATCTGACGCAACCTTCCCCATAGACCCTAATGTAAGTTGGTATAAATAGACTTAGATGAAT